>NC_043710.1:87355694-87457041 GCF_006229205.1 Suricata suricatta | reverse complement strand
GCTGGGTCATAGGGGAGTTCTATTGATAGTTTTTTGAGGAACTTCCACACTGTTTTCCAGAGCAGACTGCACCGGTTTACATTCCCACAAACAGTGTAGGAGGGTGCCCATTTCTCCACACCCTTGCCAGCATCTATAGTCTCTTGATTTGTTCATTTTAACCACTCTAACTGGTGTGAGGTGGTATCTCAGTGTGGTTTTGATTTATATTTCCCTGATGATGAGTGATGTTGAGCATCATTTCATGTGCCTGTAGGCCATCTGGATGTCCTCTTTGGAGAAGTGTCTGTTTATGTCTTCTGCCCATTTCTTCACTGGGTTATTTGTTTTTTGGGTGTGGAGTTTGGTAAGTTCCTTGTAGACTTTGGATACTAGCCCTTTATCAGATATGAGAGCTTTCCCCCTGAGATCAGGAACACGACAGGGGTGTCCACTTACACCACTGTTGTCTAACATAGTGCTGGAAGTCCTAGCATCAGCAATCAGACAACAAAAGGAAATAAAAGGCATCAGAATTGGCAAAGAAGAAGTCAAACTTTCACTTTTCGCAGATGACATGATACTCTACATGGAAAACCCAATTAACTCCACCAGAAGCTTTCTAGAACTGATCAATAAATTCAGTAAAGTTGCAGGGTAAAAAATCGGTTGCATTCCTATACACCAATAATGAAGCAGCAGAAAGGGAAATCAATAAACTGATCCCATTCACAATTGCATGAAAAACTATAAGAAACCTAGGAGTAAACCTAACCAAGGATGTAAAAGACCTTTATGATGAAAACTATAGAAAACTTATGAAAGAGATTGAAGAAGACACCAAGAATTGGAAAAACATTCCATGTTCATGGATCAGAAGAATGAACATTGTGAAAATGTCATTATTATCCAAAACAATCTACGTATTCAATGCAATCCCCATCAAAATTGCACCAGCATTCTTCTCAAAGCTAGAACAAGCTATCCTCAAATTCGTATGGAACCACAAAAGACCCTGAATAGCCAAAGTTATATTGAAGAAGAAAACCAAAATGGGAGGCATCACAATCCCAGACTTTAGCCTTTACTACAAAGCTGTCATCATCAAGACAGTATGGTATTGGCACAAAAACAGACACATAGACCCATGGAATAGAATAGAGAATCCAGAACTGGGCCCACAAATGTATGGCCAATTAATTTTTGACAAAGCAGGAAAGAGTATCCGATGGAAAATAGACTGCCTCTTTAGCACATGGTCCTGGGAGAACTGGACAGCAACATGCAGAAGAATGAAACTAGACCACTTTCTCACATCATACACAAAAATAAACTCAAAATGGCTGAAGGACCTGAATGTGAGACAGGAAACCATCAAAACTCTTGAGGAGAAAGTAGGAAACAACCTCTTGACCTCAACCATGGCAATTTCCTATTCGACACATCCCCAAAGGCAAGGGAAATGAAAGCAAAACTGAACTCTTGGGACCTCATCAAGATAAAAAGCTTCTGCACTGCAAAGGAAACAATCAAGAAAACTAATAGGCAACTGACATAATGGGAAAGGATAGTTGCAAACATTTTATTTTAAATGAGTACTATTATTTTTAAAAATAACAATTATTTTTTCAACAGGAACATTTTCATGTTGCCTTCATTATTAGCACAGCCTTCCTAGAGAAATGATGGTGACATGAAAATGCAGAGTGTGTTCCTGAAATGGAATCCTGAGAAATTTTCAGGTGTATTTTTTATCCAGTGTATTGAATTTCTTAGTAAAGACTGCATAAGTACAGATCATCCTAGAATTCCAGCTGACCTTAGACCTATTTAAATGTTGTTTGCATTCTTGATGAATACCTATGATTATGTGAATTATCCCTGTCATTGCTGCTATCATCATCATCATCATCAACATCGTCATCATCATCAACCATTCTTTTCCCAACTGAGAAAAAACCAGCACTACCAGATCTGCTCATTTATTACTTATTTTTTAATTTTTTCATGGTAACCAGGAGTCCCTTCTTTTCTGAGTAAGACCTTTTTGGTTAGTGGGAGGGGAGGGCAGAAGGCAGCCAGCTGGCTCTGGGTGACTTCAGGTTGCAGGTGTCAGGCATGCCCCATGGTCTTGTGAAATTCTAGGACATTTGGAGCTTTGAAAAGAGATTCCATTTTTCTACGTGACAACAAATGTTCCACTGAAAACTCGTGAGGCTCACAGGGTAAGCATGATGTCACCACTGTCTGAGTTCTCTACTTATGGGTTATTGAAGCAAATCAGTAAAAATGAGGAATGGGACCATAGGAGAGTGCCTTTCCTCCTGTGTTCCATCCATTTCTCATCCTGATTCTGCACCCTCTCTTCTCTGTCGGACCTTGTTTTTTTGCTCTTCTCCATCTCGAGATCCTTACTCTTTTTACCCCCCCCCCTTGGTATTTTGACATCCTTGCCCCCACGTCACTCCCCTTGGTCTCAGTGAAAATGCTAAGTGGTATTGGCTCATCAATAGCATTTATATGGTGGGGCAAACCAGTTCTGAGGGTAGCGGGGGAGTCAGATGCAAAAAGAGCAGAAACATGGGAACATTCAGGAATAGCTCTGAAATGCAGTAACCCTGAGTATTGCTTCCTTTGTGATATCAACATAGTCATTTATATAGCCCTTTTCTTCCTCTTCAGAATCTCTCCCGAGGTCTAAATGCTTGGACATTGCATTTACCGCCTTTTTTGGTACTCCCTTAACCCTCACTTGATCACCTACCAGTGCCAATAAAAGGGTATGGTTCATGTGACAGTAGTGAAATTCACTTTTCTCACTAAAGACAAACTTCTCACACAAACTAAAGGTCTTCTACCTGAAAACGCAGCCATGTTTCAGTGCCACATTCCAAAACAGGTGTAGGATAATTCCGTAATTAGTATGCATGTCTGACTCCATGCAGCCTCTGTTGATCTCTCAATTATAGTTAGCTAGGTCCTCTGAAGTTTGCAGTAGTTAATTAGAGCATTATTGAACAGTTGGGCTAGAGAGACAAGCTCTGCATTTGGTGGACACCTTGGTCCCAGGCATTAAGCATTGGGCTGGTCCTTGCCTGGGGAATGCCAGTCTGCAGGGTGACCCAGTGCCAGGAGGGCTGAGATTGTCTTTTGAATAACAGCTGGAGGGAGGCCTCTTTTATGAGCACAGAATAATGGTCACATTCTTTATTCTGTCCCACCCTTGACAGGGAAATTCACATTCCAGTAGTGATCAGTTTTATAAATGTCTCCTCGGGGGAAAAAAAGAAACCTTCAATGTTCAGACGAGAGAATGGTTCTGAGTGGGCTCAGGAAAGTCAAACTCTGAGGTTGGCACAGGAGTTAGAGATCAGTCTCCCCATCCCACAGTGATTCACCTTGACTACCCTCCCAGAAGCATCTGGGAAAGGGGGGAGTGATGGTGGAGGGGAGCATGCTGGGATCCATGGGCACAAAATTATAGAAGGCTCTTTACAAGTGGTTGCTTCGGAATAATTGAGGTATCATGTCATCTGCAACATCTGAGTTTCCAAATTTCCTGATAATTGCTCAGGTCCAGTTTTGAATGTAGCCTATGAATATTTGAGCAAGTGTGCATTCATCACTCTAAGACTAAAAGACAAGCATGTCATGTCAGTGGAATGGTGGGGAGATGCTTTGGGGATTAGAGGCCAAGGAGTAAGGAGCGTTACTGATGATGGTCACGGTCAGTGTGCTTTCCAAGGAGGATTCTCTTATCTGCCCAAATTTAGCTTCCATGCTCTTCTTTTTCCAAATTCATGGAGTCAAAAGGGTCACCGCTCTTTTCCTCATCAGCTTGTAAGGGATGGTATTCTAGAGCCCATCCATCTTTGCAGGGAGGAAACGGGAGAGGCAGGGATTGGGGCTGGTCTACTGAGTAGGTTTACATTTCTCAGCCTTTCCTCCCCACCAGCCCTGACCACTCCCAGGTTTCCCCAGCCTTGGCCCAGAATGGAAAGGCAACAGAATGACACACACGGTGGAAATCGTGTTGGAAATGAACCAGACACTGCAGATGAAATTGGTATGGTGGAAGAAGGCATTTGGCAGGATATAATCTCTACTTAGCCACTGTGTGACCCTAGGTAAGTCACATTATTTTCCCAATCACATCTGAGAAATGAGAATAGGCATAACATTGCATTGAGAATCAGCAAGCCAGAAGTGAGGTCATTCATCTTTTTGGGGACAGCAGGAGGAGAAAGAACATAGGAGAGATGTTAGGAGGGAGAGACCTGCTTCTTCTATGCCCTCTGCTCAATGAGCCATCCTGGGCCCATGAGCATCAATTCCTTTAAGCATAAACAGGAGTCCTGTAGGACGTGTTCTATATACCCTGCAGAACCAAGATGAGGACCAAAGGTGATAAGTTTGCAAAAGTTATTTTGGAATCTGCAAAGCGCAACATAAACAAACATGCACTGCAGGCTGGAGTGAGGCAGGTACGTGATCAAGTGGACTGAACTGATTGCTGGAAGCTGGGGAGAAAATTTTGAGAGTTCAGGCTGCTAATCCAGATAGCAGCCACAAAGGTTGGCATCAGACAATTTACAATTCAGAGCTGTCTGGGGCCTGGAAGAATCTTTGAAGCAAGGGAGCTCAGTTCAACCCCCACCTCAATTCTACTTTGCTGTGCTGTGAATTTAAAGGGCTCTTAGCAGATCCTTACCAGGCTCTCTACAGATCAATTCCTACAGTAGAGAGGAGTGTAGGAGAGCACACCAAACATTCTAGGACTTTCCTCCCCATCATCCTATTCACTCTCTCCTTCATTAAGCATCCTTTGTAAAGGCAGGACCAGGAACCCCAAATCAGGTACCAGACATTCTGTCTCATCTACCTGAAACTAGGATGTGGTGCCTGGGCCCTCTTGTCTCCCACAAATTCTAAGATGTGCCATTCCAGGATTCTATGATTTCCTATCAGAAGTTCAATGAATAGGGATTATTTAGACTCTGTGGTGCCAGTCGATGTTTACTAAGTGTTAGGCATCAGATATCCTCCTTCAGTCCAGTTAAATAAAGATGGAGTGCCTGCTCTCTGCAAGGTAACAGGCTAGACCCTGTAGCAATTGCTTTGAATCCTTTCCCTTACACAGTAATTCAAGTCGATGAAGGCCATTCGTGAATTTATTAGCACGTGTATATATACACCTGGATTGTTTTCTCATGCTGATGGTCCTAACATTCCTGTGGGGTAGGCCTTAGTGTTCTTATTCTACAGGTGAATGAACTATTGTCCAGAGAAGTTAAGGTCACACACTGAGTCAATGGTGGAGTCAAGACCTAACTACGGGCGTGAGCTTGTTTCAACAGGTCTACTCAGGTATAGTCAGCATATAGTCAACTGCAGATGTTTAAAGTGCACAATTTTAGAAGGTTTTTTTGTTTGTTTGTTTTTGTTTTGCAAAAGCATAGGGCTTTATTATTATTACAGGCTTGGGCTCGAGCTCACAGACTTCACCAGTGCAGTGGATCCGTGCTGAGAGCCAATTTTAGAAGTTTTGGCATGTGTTCGCCATGAGGCCATCCCTGCCATGAGGATAAGGAAGTTTTATCATGCACCTTTGTTTCTTTTTAATTTTTTTTACATTTATTTATTTTTGAGAGAGAGAGGGAGGAAGAAACAGAGCACAAGCAGGGGAGGGGCAGAGACAGAGGGAGACATAAAATCTGAAGCAGGCTCCAGGCTCAAGGCTGTCTGCACAGAGCCCAATGCGGGGCTTGAACTCCATGAATGCAAGATCATGACCTGAACTGAAGTCGGAGAGTTAACTGACTGAGCCACCCAGGCGCTACTCTCATGTGCGTTGGTAATCTCTCCCTTTTGTCCTCCTCTAGGCAAGCAATTTTCTGCTTTCTGTTTTTTAAAAATAAGTTCTTCCAGTACTTTATGTAAATAGAATCACAGAGTCACATAGTAGAAACTCCTTCCTGGCTGACATCTTCCCCTCAGCTTATTTGGAGACTTGTCTGCATGTGTCTGGCTTTTATTCCTTTCTGCTGCTGCTCAGGACCATGCCATCGAGTGTATGCACCAAATGTGTCCTGATGTGGTGTCCACTTGTGTTCTGACAGTTTTCCTCTTAGAAAAGAGAAAAATTTAAAAAAAAGGACAATTCCTTCTACTCTTCCTACAATGGTAGATGATGACAACTCATATCTTCCGTCTTCTTTTTTTAATGTTTATTTATTTTTGAGAGAGAGAGAGAGAGAGAGAGAGAGAGAGAGAGAGAAAGCACAAGTAGGGAGAGGCAGAGAGAGGGAAAGAGCGAGAATCCCCAGCAGGCTCCACACCATTAGCTCAGAGCCCAATGTGAGGCTTGAACACATGAATGGTGAGATCATGACCTGAGCCAAAGTTGGATGCTTAACCAACTGAGCCATCCAGGTGCTCCGGCTCAGGTGTTAGGTCTTCTCTACTTCCTGATTCAATAAGCCAGCACAGCAGAAGCTACAGCAGGACCACAGTCACCTCCAGTAGGCTGTGTTGGGACCTGTGCACTGAGATGACAGCTCTTCGCTTATAGACAAGGGGAGCTCACAGAGGCATAAACAATAGGGAACTTTGGAGAAATTATGAGAGCAATTTAGGAGTGGATAATTAGATATCTTTTGCAGGGTGTTAGGGAAATTAAATTAGCTTTTTTTTTTCCAGTGAAGGTTTTGGAGGGAATCACCGTATAAAAACGTATCACTGTGACTCCCTTTCTAATATCCTTTGCCTTTCTTTCGTGCATATCCAAGGAAGTGGCACTTTTAGCCTTTAGCTGCGGCAGCCAATCATAGCCTATAATTGCATTCACTGCATAAATTGTCAGTGTCATGAATAATAAAATTAGTTTACATAAACCCCCAGCCACAATCACAAATAACTGTGTGGTGGAGGACCCCATGTCCTTTTGTTCTGGGCGGAAGGGTCAGTGTAATTTCTATAGTTAAATTCTTGAATTAAAACATATAATTATTAGAGGGGGTTTGGGTGGGAAACAGGAGGAGAATGATGTGGAGCTCAGCAGGTCAGGGGAGAGAACTGGCCTCCTCACTGAGGAACCTCTGGAGGGTTATTTGTACCCATGGTGGGCGGCCCTGAGAGCAACAATGGCCAGAAAAAGGGTCTGCAGTGGCCATCCCAGGGTGGGGGGCAGCCCTCGCTTGGCCAGGGCCCTCAGCTTGTCTGCAGGGGGGAGTCTAGAGGGAAAAGCATGGGACCTAAATGCTGAGCAGTCCTTTCTGCCCCTCGATGTCCTAATGTAATCTCCTCTTATGTTATCCAGTGGCCACCAATCTACTTCTGAAAATCCACACACCGCTCTGGCACTATGACGGGCCAATGTGCTCATAGCTGTCAACAGAATCTCATGAAGATCTCTCCCATCTAGTAGTGATCTAGCTCCCAAGTTTCCTACTCCCTGGCTGTGTCAGAGGTACCCTGAGGGTCACAGAAGTCCCTGCTCCGCTTCCATTTGACAGAGTGACTACACATGCAGGCAAAGGGCTTCAGGGAATTCATGTGGATGGCCAACCAGTTTCTGCCAGCTTCTTTCTGCCTCTGTAGGCCCCGCTCAAATGCTCTGCCTTCTTTCCACGTTACCGAAATGGCTGAGGTGAGTCAAAGAGGGGCCAGTGACTCCATGTTTCAACTCTGAGTGCTTGTTCACCCACGGCTTCCCTTCCTACCAGGGGCCCGGCCCCGGTGGTCCATCACCACAGTGGCCTGCCTACGTCCTGTGCTCTCCCAGCATCCTCCCAATGGCTGCCCTTAGCACTGTTTCTGTGCGGGTCACGTGATGTCTCCAAACCACACTCCCTTCTCCCACCCAAACCCCAGCTCCCTGACAGAGTCGACCGTCAGGCTATCACCTCTTTTGTCCCCCACTCACCTGATTACACTCTGCTGACTTCATTTAATGAGGTTTATTGTTTGTGCTTAGTAATTTTCAAAGCCCCATCACCCTCTTTGAGTTTGCTCTTAGATCTTCAGCGTGCCAAAGGGGTGGGCTTTTGAAGCTGCCTTCATTAATTCAGTACCTAGCTTCTACATTTAATGGCACATGGGTTTGAAGTGTACATAAGCCACAGTAGAAACATCTGAGAAGCTTCCCAAGATATTGCAAATTTTAAAGGATGATTAGGAAGTAGCATGGCGCCCTATCTTCTCATGCCTTACAACTCTTTTCCTTATATCAAAAAGATCCTGGGATATAAAAATATCACTGTCTGACTCTGATAATGACTTCCTAGAGTTTCATACACTGGTTGAACAAAGATATAATTTTAATTATCAGCAGCTCCATTTTTAAAAAATCTTCTATTATTATAAAAGACTGGGGGGGTAGGAGGAAGGACAGAGAGGAGGAGGAAGAGGCGGGTGAAGGGGCAGGGCTATTAAGGTCTTGTGTCGTGGCTGCCCATGAGAACGTCCTGGCATCCTCCTGGGCCACAGGTGGTATGGGCTGCTTCAGTTCCTAGTGTTCCTTGCTGGTACCAGGCAGCAAATGACAGGAGCCTATCCCAGAGAAGCCAGGTGGCCTCACAATCAAGGCAAATGCACAGACTCCAGAAATCACACTGGGCCAATTTAGCTTCTGAAATGCAGCCCTGACCAGCTGAGTCAAGGAAGAAATGCCACCAGGATCTGCTATCTCTATCGAGGGGTGGTGCAAGGGGATGTTGGGGCAGCAGGCAGAATAGGACTCCTTCCCTCACAAAGGAGGTCCCTGTTATCCTTGGGAAAAGGGAGCCCAGTGAAAGGAATCGTACTGAAGAATACAGAAGAACATCTGTAAAGGTCAGGTTGGAGTTTGATGTCCTTCCGGAAGTCAGGAATCATGGGTTCCAGGATATCACCAGCTTTGGGAACTGTTGGCACTCCTCCTTTGGCTTCAAACTGCAGCCTTGAGACAAGACACCTCGATCCAGGAGACCCGAATTCCAGCTCCAGCCCTGCTGGTGGCCTGGTGCACCCGAGGGAAGCCACACCAACTTCCCTGGTCCTCAATGGCCTAGTGGTGATTTTTCTAGCTATTTTTCGCCAGGAAAGTTTTGCTTTTCCAAATGAAATTGTACATGCAAACTTGATATTTAAAGTAGCTAAGAAGGGCTGCCCCGTGAAAGGAGGCGGCACCTGCTCTGTGCTTGTCTCCTTCCTTCCCTCCCGCCCCAGCAGACATGGACGGACCTCAGATGACCCCCAGCCCTCCTCAGATCCTAACAGGAAAACAGAGCTCTAAACTAGCTTTAAGACTACTGTTGGCTGTAAAACTTTATGACTTAATTTTAATCTGTACCATTTAGGATATACTCAGGGGGCCCCCAAGAGAGGCACCAGTGACAGGCTTGTTTCTGGAGAAGTCAGCTCTCACTTATTCTTAAGGAGGAAAAAACCCTGACAACTCTAAGAAAATTATTTCCCTTTCACAACTTTATTACAATTGTTGAGCACAGCTGGAAGCAAGGCACGACCCTGTGTGTGTGTGTGTGTGTGTGTATGTGTGTGTGTGCGTGTGTGTGCGCACGCGCGCGCGCATGCATGAGTGGATGCGCATGCTTCTAGTGGGTGGGTGTGGTTGCAGGCTCAACCCTTTGACAATTTTTGGTTTTGTGGCAGTAGCAGGGTAAAGAGATGTTATGACCTGATTCGAGTTTTGTGCATCCTTTGGCCACAGTGGCTCCGAGCTGGTGAGGGGCTACAAGCTTCTTTACATTCCCACGCGAGTGCGTATAGCTCACGGAGCCTCCCCGAGGGTGACCGAGAGACCCAAGCAGAGCTCATCTAACCGACAAAGCCACTCCTGGACAGTGCTGCCCACCGTTCCGACTGCAGATCTGTGCCGGGATAGCGCTGAGTCTTCTAACTGCCTGAGAGACACAATTTCCCTGTATCCCTGCACACCTGTTTTCATGCTGGGGACGGGTTTTGGTGCTATAGTAATTTTCCCCTATTGTTTGGCATGCCTGAATTCACATTAGAGAAGTATATAGAAGAAGAACAGTGTTTTCAGGAGAAAATTTCAGCATTTAGGATTCATACAAATAAATGTACTGACTGCACATGCTTCCCCCACTTCCCTCAAAACACTCACAACAATTCAGATAAACATCTTTTCAGATGCCTCTTCTCCTAGAATTTCACTTCCCTTAAAAATGGTGATGGGGTTATATCTGATGTCCCTGAACGTCCATCATACATTTATTTTATCCAGCTTAGTGCTAGGCGACAATTAGCAAAGGTAACACTAATTAGGTTTTACAATGTAATATGTGTCCCTCTAAACTTAAGTCATAGCATTTTAAGCTTCTAATGATTGCAAGGTCATTTTGCTACTCTTCATAATAGCAGGGATGCTAATGAGTATATTTGGTATGCATGGGAATGCCCCTGTTTCCTCTTGGGGCTTATTAGCATTTATTGGGGACACTTTACTTAATTTGTTGCTGAGCTCATGCCTTAAACAGAACAGTGAACCAGCCACCTGAAGGGCTAGAAGTGGGATCGACCCTCTCTAAGGCCAAGCTATCTGGGTTATTGCTAGAAAATCATTTGGTTTTCCCTGGACTTCGAAGCTTCACATCCTCTCTGTCCAATTGCCTTAGCTGGTCAACCTTCATCTCCCACCTCCAGATGCACTTCAGCTTGCTTCTTCTCTATAAGAAAAAGATTGTAGTATTCAGGTAGGAATGTTATAAATGCCTTCATGTTCATAGTTTTGTGTTTCCATTATGCTGTCAGCATATGCAGGATATATTTGCTGGAATCTATTTCTGTTTCTTAAACTGTGAATTCCTGGGAGGCCGAATATAAGCCCACGAAATGGTCTCTATAAGCAGCTCTCCTCAACCCACATGTGGCTCAAAGTTCTGGGCAGGCTTTTTTAGAGGCTTGCTGTAGATAATGGGATGGTGGCAATGACAATAATGAGGTTCAAGCAGCCTGAGCATAAGTCTCCCCAGCTTCAGCTGGAAGATGTGACAAAATATATTTCCATGGCTGAAATGCCCAAACCATCATGTCAGGGGTGGGGGGGGGTAATCTCAGGATGAGGTGGTTTTGAGGGACACTGGCGAGAATCAGCCTTCCTGTCTTCCTTTGATGGGAGTGAAGTAAATCAGCAACCAAGGGATATATGTGCAAACTAGAGAAAGTTAGGTTGTCTTAATTTTTTAAATCCTTTAGTAAGTGTCTATCCCCAGATATCACAATGGTCTCCTGAGATTACATTCCATTGTGGGGAGACCAGGGCAAGCATTTGATGCCCCAACTGATTCTTTACTTTTAATCACATGAAGTCAGATAAAAGGGTCTTATGCAAGACTGGGTGCTATGGCCTGATCTCCTCAGTGGGGGTCCAGGGTACTCCTTGGGGTAAGGAAGCTTCAGCTGAGCTGTGAGTAATGAGCTGGGATTCATGGACAGTAGCATGTGTGACAGTCCTAGGGCAGACAATGGCGAAGAAGAACAAAAGGAGGGTGGCACTGGGTGGTACTGTCTGCTCAGCCTGTGGTCCAAGTAGGCAGAGAGAGCTCTGCTGGCCAGGCCCCAGACCTCAATGTGTGTCCTTGGCCATGGAATCCCCTGCAGCATTTAAACAGGACAATGACATGACAACTTATCCCTTCCCTGTGCTATTTTCCTGGCCAGGGATCACATGAGCTCTTGGGCATGCCAGGTACTAACGCAGGAGTCATTGGACCCACACAGAGTGTGAGATCTAAAGACCATTAACCATGTATTCCATCTTCTCTGGGAATCTACAAGGTGCAGGACTCTAAAGCACTCTGCAAGAATCAACGGATCAGCCCTGGGAAAAAGCGAGCTTCCAAAAAGTTATTCCCAGAAACAGAGATGCTCCCATGTGGCAACCTGCAGTTCTGGCAGAGAGGAGAGTGGGGGTGGGGTGCAGCAGAAGAAACGGATGTCCAAAGCAATGTTGTCTCACTAGCTCCTGGAATTTTCCTGCTGCCCTTTTAAGGGAAATGAATGCCAGATCCTGAAACTTGAGATTAGTCCCAGGTCTCAGATGCAGCCAGGGACTGAGTTATAACTCTCTTAGTTATTGAAAGCCTATGTGAATAGAGCACTTGAATTCTTCCACCCCGGGAGCAGGTGGGGGTCGGACATTTGTTCCTCCACTGCCCTTGTCCTACCTTTTACGGCTGTCCTGAGCCTGATATGGAACCCATTATATCAGGAGCTTCAGTGCCCGCATGGCCCAGCTGCGTCCATTGGGCAGGCGGCCTCGGGCCCCAGGCAATAAACACCACTTGCGGTACACACTTAATATGACATAAAGAGAAGAAAATGCAGTGGCTTTGTCACTAGAGCAAATAGCACATTCTCATAGCCAGATAATGCAGAAATAAAGTACATTTGTAATAGACAACAAAGGGATTATCCCCCATTCATTTCAAAGCACCCTTCATTCCACTCAGGGATTACATTTCTCTTTACTTATCTTGCAAATAGTTTTTTCTATTCTTGTTTTCTCTGAAGAGCACATGCATGGCTTATGGCAAAGAGAAAATGTAGCTGGGCCATTTTAAAGGCAAGGCCTCCATTAATCACAGAGAAGTCATTCCCCAGGACATGACGAACCCTCTAATCCACTGCTAGGGAGTCAGATATCTAAGAACCTAACCCTGTACCATGATGTAGAACCGTCCCTTTGCACGTCTGCAAGGAGGAAAGTGATCCTCAAGTTGAGCAGCATCTCAGAGTAAGCTAAGCTGGTCAGGAGGCATCTCTGTGTCTTTTCCACGTAGGTTTGGGGCTCTGGGACAGGCTTCACAGCTCTCCTTTACCTCTGCTCTTTGTACTTGTGTCCTTCACAGAACCACGACAGGCACACTTTTTGTGTTCACTTAGAATGGAGAAAACATAAAAATCCAGGAAAGGGAGCTAAGGGTGTTCCCAATGGAAGGAATAATGGCACAGATGCCCTAGAAAACCGTGGAGAACGTGGGGGCTTCAGCGTCTGCCATCCAAGATATGGGAGATGGATGGAGGGAGTGCCTTCGAAGATTGCAGGGCAGCGTGACCACAGCACCCAGCCTCACGATCTCTGACACCATAGGTTCTGTCTGCAAAATTGTTTGCCTCCTTAGGTCTTATCCGAGCACACTTACTCCTTCCTTTTTATTGTTTGCACCCCTACCGAACCCAGTCACATGTAATCGTGCACCTCGCACATGGTGGATACTAACAAACGTTGCCATGACTTCTGCCTAACGTTGCAGAAAAAGGAGGACTCTTTTTATTTGTCTTCCAAGCCTGTGCACTCACAGGACACCAGGAAGCAAGAAGTCACAGAAGCAGGAATAGTGGATGAAGGGCCCCAGTTGCCTTTCTTGTGTTCAAGGCCCCCCGCCCCACCGCAGATGCCACCCTGCTCATGTAACTATCCAAGTTACTGACAAAAGCAAAATTCTCATGAATATCGACTGCAACCCGGGGCACAACAAAAACAAACCCTCTGCCATATTGGATGTACTGAGCATGGGCTTCATTGGGAAGAGCAGAGATCTGGCCGCAAGCCCACCAGGTGGGAGATGGAGGTTGCTGAGGGTTCTTCCCAGGCGGGGGGAAGATCCCACAGGGGAGGGTCAGTCGTGGGATAGAGGGGTAATCACAGAGTTCAGGATGGACTTCCCTTTAAGGTAGTCACACCCTAACAGAAGACTAAAAGCCTTCCCCATGTGTTCTTGTACTCTGGAAAAAGACAAAAAAATGAACATCCAACTCAACAGGTGCTCAGTCCATCCTGAGCTTTCAACCTTTGTCCTTCACCTGGCAAACTCCTCACCACCTGCACCCCCACCACCCTGCAAATGGGAAGGAGGGGAAGCCCTTATTCCACAGAGGGCTGCATTCACAGCCTCCCCCTGTTTGTGTATAACAGGACCATTAGGGTATTTTTATTTCTCCTCTCCGTGTTGCACAATGCCACATCAAAAACACATTTGCAGTGGTGCTTATTTTCTGAAGATGGATAATTTGGTTAAATCTCTTCCACTTTGATTTCCTCTCTAGTTTCAGATGAGCAGCAGTACAGCATGCAGCAGCGGAAGCCCATTTTGTTCTCCTGAAAAAGAATTTAATGACCCTCTGATATAAAATTGATCCTCTGATAGGATGGCACTTGTGGGCTACTCTGACAGAAACGTTAAACCAAGTGAGTCTGCACGTAGCCACTGATGTATGACACCTCAAGTCGCAGTTGGGGTTGGAAGGACATGTAACTGCCTCCACTCAGGAAGGGGGAGTAGAAGCTCGGGGTGTCCAAGCCACTCCGACACGATGGAGCCACCAAAGTCCTACAGAATCTGAGCCATCGTTATGAGGCCTGCAGCTCACACAGGTTGAGAAACCTGAACAGCTATTCAAGTTTCTCAGCAATATTTTGGGCATTGCCAGGTTATATTTGAGTAGTAACAAGGAAGAAGAAAAAAAAAACAGTGAAATGCTGCTTTGTATCAATGAGGGAAGCAAGAATTAGAGAAGTAGGGGATACCAAGGGCCAGTGAGCATGCAGGGAAATCAGAACTCCCGCAAACTAATGGTGAGGATGTAAACTGATCAATTATTTTAGAAAACACCAGGCAATACTTAATGAAATCAGATATCTGAACACCCAGAAATCTTTTTGTTGTTTTATTATTTATTTATTTATTTTTATTTTTAAAAGATTTTTTAACATTATTTTTGAAATATAATCTATTGTCAAATTGGCTTCCATACAACACCGAGTGCTCATCTTAACAGATACCCTCCTCAGTGCCCATCACCCACTTTCCCCTCTCTCCCACCTCCTATCAACTCTCAGTTTGTTCTCTGCAGAGAGCCAGAAATCTTATCTGGTGGTATGAATGCCAGAATTCTCAAATAGGTTCAGGGGAGTGGGGAGTGGAAATGGAAGGAACCTAGAGATCCATGACAAGGGAATGGACAACTGAAGCTTTGTGAATACATCAATTAGAAACAATAACTGGGAAAACACTGAAACATATGAACAATTCTCTTTTTTTAAATTTTTAAATGTTTGTTTATTTTTGAGAGAGAGAGAGAGAGACAAAGTGTGACCAGGTGAGGGGTAGAGAGAGAGGGAGACAGAATCCAAAGCAGGCTCCAGGCTCTGAGCTGTCAGCACAGGGCTTGATGCAGGGCTTGAACTCATGAGCTGCAAGATCATGGCCTGAGCTGAAGTCAGATGCTTAACTGACAGAGCCACCCAGGTGCTCCAACATATGAATAATTCTTCATGTGGGTGAAAGAAGAAACAGAATTATATACATAATGCAATGTCATTTAGGCAAGTTAAAATCATTCACAGGGCTCAGTTGGTTAAGTATCTGACTCTTGATTTCAGCTCAGGTCATGATCCCACAGTTCATGAGATCCATCCTGCGTTGGCCTCTGTACTGACTGTGACACCTACTCAGGACTCTCCTTCCTCTCTCTCTGCCCTTCCCCTGCTTTCTCTCTGTCAAAATAAATAAATAAGCATAAAAATCATTCACACAGAAAATGCTACCTATTTTGCAGGTATCCATATGTTTACATGTATTCAAACACATGTGTCAAACATAGAATAGTTACCTATGGGGAGAGGAAGGGATATAGGAATGATGACCACAGATAAAGGTAGAAAAATTTAGAACAGGGAGTTCTTATTAGATGGGTGAGAATACACCACAAGCTGAGAAAGATGATTAACCCCAGTCTTTGCAGCTTACATTCAATTTTAAAAATAGCACATAACCTAGAACACAAAGTAAATACCAACATAAATGGAGATTCTGATGGTTACAATCCAGGCTCCCTCTTTCAACTGTCCTTTGCATCTACTTATCTTATATATCAGTAAAGATGCTATAAGATGAAGGGAATCAACACAGATGGAAAATCTCTCCCATTTCTGAGCTTCCTGTGACTGTCAGGTAATAAAGGCTAACAGAAGGTAGAAAGTCCATTGGAGACAATTACAAACTAATTGATCTCCCAGGATGAAAAAAAAATCACAGAGATGCACTACACTCTTGTAAAATGGAGATTTCCCATACATATGGCTCTAGCATGGGAAATGCATTGACTTTTTGACTTGGGTATAATGATCACCTGGAAATGCTGATCAAAACGGGACCCTGTCTGAATTCTTTATAGCTTGTCACTCCTTACAGACATGAAGGCAGCCAAGTGGACAGAGGTCATCAGTTATTTGCGCTTGTGAAAATGTGACCCAGTAATCATTAAACAAAAATTCTCTGATAATAGCAGTAAAAAAAAAAAAAAGTGCCACTAATCCTGAGAAAGGAAAAGAAGAAGCTAAAAAGTCAGATGTGGAACATGGATAAGCTTCCTGTTCCTGGAAATCAATGGTGCCTACTTTTCTCCCTCCCATCTAACCAATTTGCAAAAAGGCAGCATAAAACAAAACCTCCTCCAAGATGGATCACCTCCAACCTTTGGAAACCCATGCCATTCTTATCAACTGGCGTGTCCAATTAGAACACTCCTAGGGCTGAGGTTCTAGAAGCAGCTATAGGGAAAGGTGCCACAACAAAGGACTGAGCTGGGACACTGATTAAGTGCAGGGCTAGTTAAGTATCTGTCCCTGTTCTATAACATTTAAATACATCATTTAGTTCATAGGTGATCCTCAAACCTGGCCCACGATGTGTCATGGAGACCTAGTGGCTGTGTTCTACATATCAGAATAGAAAAAATGAGCAAGTAGAGGCCCTGGAAGAAGCTGTAGACATATGACATCTTCTTAGAGACTCTTCCAGAGTACAAACCTCCTTCAACAAAGCTATAACCACGCTTCAGTTATGCAGATTTGCTGGTGGAGGGAAGCTACAAATAGTCATATTAATTGATTGGTGGTTGGTGCTTTGTGAAAGGAACAGTCAGTTGATTGATCATTTTCTCGACTTTTCAAACAAGTTGTTTTGCACAGTGGAGACACACTGCTGGAGTCAAGGTGCTAAATGCAAGTGTGTTTGTTCCCATGTGTGCAAACACACAGTTCTCATGTGCCTAATGTACAGCAAGTAGATTAATACCGGAACATTACTCCTTTGGTTCTCATCCCTGCATTCCTCAAACCAAAGATCCCTCCATTACCAATGATCAAGTGGGGAGGTGGATTCAGTCTGAGGTTCAGAACTCCCCAAACGTCTTGACTGCAGGGTTCTCAGATGTGAGAAATGCAGAGACGCATAGGGATAGAAATGACCAAAAAAGGCATGCTACAAGTCTATTGATGACAACCCGGGAATGCACATTCGTCTTCCAACAATAATGCACTCACACTCCCTTCCTTCTGCAAAGAGTTAAACAGAAAAGTAATTAAACAATGATTTCTTTATAAGTGCTGGACTTCTGAGGCCTGTTTTCTCTGTTGGAAAAAAAAATAGATTTAAGATAATGGCCCTATTCTCCTTAGAATAAATTAAGCTCAGAGATAAAGAATTCCATTACTAATGCCTTTCAGCAAAGCCCAGGCATCCTTTAAAGTCAAACTTTAAAGCATAATGTGCCGTGATCTTGTTGAAATCTTTCCTGTAATGATATTTAAGTGATGGGCAAGGGTATCATTGGTTCAGGCGAAGTATTGATTGTATATCTTCAGGGCTGTTGAGCTCTTTCAAAGTATTCCATTGGAGGGAATGCACTGCACTTATTTAAAGACGCTTTCAAAACAGTTACAAGTTACATCGAGTAACTGCTTTTTCCTGGAAGCCATAGGGAAAGAGGGCAGGTTGGGAGAGGAAGAGGACAAGAAAGAAACCTGGAGGAGGAGACTCAACATGGAACTCAATGGCAAAGACCAAAACATGGAACCAAGAGCCAGGATCTGGTATATCGCCTCAAACCAAGACACAGGACCTGCTTCAAGTTACAGATTCTTGTTAGTGTTTCGTTCTCATCATTTTTCTCTTCTGTGGGAAGAGCTGACAAAGGACTCATTGTCACCCTGGCAGCAAGAAGTTATCCCCTTTCCCTTGGGGAGGAGGGGTTTCTTGAAGAAGAGACAGTTGCTAGGCTGGAAAATCTGCACAGTTTCAGCAAATACAGCCCTGTTCTCTTGGGAAGCCAGTGTGAAAAGTCAGAAGGAGCCCAGGGACAATTCAATTAACAATGAAACAGGATAGTGACCAGACAAAGAATGGAAGACCACAACCCTGCAGGGAACATCTTAATAGGGCTAAAAGCCCTCAATACCCCATCCAATTGTCTGAACCGTAGCTTTCCCTAAGTAAGTTCCAACTAGAGTATCTGAAGACAGCATATATGATGCTGACAACAGGAAGACTAGTCCTTAAACACAGATCTGTAATTTCAGTTCATTTCCCCTACTGTAGACCTCTGGAGGGTAGATTTTGGAAAGGTCATTTTGTCACTTGACAGTCTTGATCAAATACATGCATATTCAGGGTTCCCAGTGCAAAGTCCTTCAAAAACAGGTTGTCCTTCTTGAAACAGAGAAACAACCCATGAGTTTGCCGGGCATTGAGGCCATCCTAGAGTTCCCAGCTAAAGTGACCCCAGCTGGAACACCCCCACCACAGCATGAAATGTCTCATGAGTGGTAGAGCAAAGCCTCTGTGGCCCCATTCTTTTCTTCTACAGCACAATGAATAACATTCCCTCCCTCCCCCGCAGTGTCCAGCACACTGGGGTCTACAAAGCACATCCTGGATCCTGGATGTCACTTTTCAGTCAGGAACACCCATAGAACCTTGCCCTGGTGGTGTGACTGTCATGAAACATGCAGAGGGCTTTGGGTCCTGTTGGCCAACCAACTGGTCCACCTAAAGGTTCTGTGGGTGACACTGGCAAGGAAATACCCATTGTGTAGAGGGCTCTAGATAAGTGACAAGAAGATTCAGTTCCTGGGCAGATGGGACATACTTTCGTGTCTCTATTGTAGTAGAAGGCGTTCCTTTCCCTTGTTAAAAATTTATGGCTTACTCTTAGTTTGATTCTTTGCACTGAATTATTTTATTTGAAATATGTATGCACACACACAGCATTTACGTAATGCAGATTTGCTCATCACTTTAAAGTGTATATTTCTCATGAAATGAGTTTATAAAAGGGAATTCAAAAGAATGTACTCCTAAGTATACCACCCTGACGAGGCAAATTCTTTAAACAAACATTTGTTTGGTACCTGCTGTGTGGTGAGGCAAAGTGCTGATTCCTGTGGATACAGAAGTGAAAGTCAAGCTCCTTTTCTTTATGAATCCACAATCTATTGGGGTAGATAAGTGGGAAAACTGGAGATAATATAGCGTGTTAGGAAGTGGACAGAAAGCTGGGCAAGCACTAGGACAGTTTTCTTCCAATATTCTGTATGGAAAAATCTAGTTCTTATCACAGAAAAGATGCAGTTTGGTATTCTATTTTCCTCAAACCTGTGTTTTAATCACATTTCTTTTGGAGGATATGTGGATGTGACTTCCCTCTCTCTTTTCTTTAAATAAACAGAAATCTGGTTACTAAAATGCTACCACCCAATGTCTTTGCTATATTTACCTGATTCCTTCATTTGAATAATAATCTTTTTAAAAAGCAACCCAGGATTCTTTGACCTTGTGAAATAAGCAAAAAATAATACCATCAGTCACCTAGCACCATATTGTACTCCTGCCTGTTGGCTTCTTGCTTGTCTAATTATTTGAAAAAGAATAGCTATGGTAAAGCACCCTCTTATTCACAAATATGCTTTTGATTTAAGAAATTATTATACAAAAATTCTAGAAGCCTTGTAGTCATCTTTGCTACATTTAGACGGAAAATAACATCCCTCTACAATTACCATTTGGTATGAGGTTTACACACTCATGTTTTTCCTTCCTTCCTTCCTTCCTTTTTTTTTTTTTAAATAGACTTGTTTTTACTTTCTTTTGTGGGGTTAACAGGGCAAGGATCGTAGCTGCACAATTATTAAGAAGAGGATCCTTAAATTCCACCCTCTGTAGATACAGTGTCTGTGGCAGTGTTTAATTAGAGATTAAAATTGAGAAATTGACTAGTCGAGGTTGCTAATGAATTTGAAAACTCAGCAAAGCAAGGAGAGCTGAACATCTTTCTGGCCTTGCTTTCCCTTCTCTATTGCTCTTCTCATTTCCCCTCATTATCACATTTCTGACCTTGACTGCTGAGTTTATTACTACTCATAACCCTGGCCTCAGTGGAAACAAAAAAAGCTGTAGCCTTTTTTGCTGAGCTCCTTGAGCCATTCCGTCTATTGGATTTGTGACACCTTCAGAAAGTTGCACCTGCAGGAGGCTGGCAATTAGGAAAATGAGATACATGGGACCACCAACATTTTCCAGAGTCACCTTAATAGGTCCACCTAACATTAGATGCCGCTGGCTGGAAACAGAAGATGGTTTCAAAAGAAAGAAAATTCAGGATATCACAAGCTGTATTGCCACCCCCTTGGGGAGACTGGGTTATTTGGGCACTTTGCTGGGTAGGCTTGCATTAGCCTTAGGTGCCAACCATGAGCACAATCTCTTGGTTTGCCCTGAAGCAGAACGAATCCTCTCCAAGGTGACCCTAAGACAGACCTGCTTTGGGTAGGCAGCATATTTCAAACCTGCCCTAGATGTAATGCTCCAGCAGAGATTTTCACAGTGTGAGGAGGCTGGATTCTAAGACCCTGAAAGTCTTTTGTATGATTTTATGAAGATAGCATAGAGCAAATTGCCTGGCTCTAAGAGGGCCATCCCTTTTGAAACCCCCTTTTAATACAAAGGCCAATCTTTCAGGACTATTTTTTTTTTTTTATCAGTTGGATACTTTACTTCACATGATACATTTCAAGCTTCATTTGGCACAAAATCTAGGTAGTTTAAATCAACATTCAAGGTAAACGTCTGCATTTTTATGGCCAAAGGCCCCCCACATTTGTGATTATTTGATATTTTGCTGTTGCTGGTTAAATTGTGCCTTGATATTTATTGCATTTCCAACTCCAATCAGACCGATTACTTGTAGGGATATTACAGCTGATAAGAGATGAGGTCTGAAGCAACACCAACACAGCAGACCTTTGGTCACAAAATTTTTTACGAATAAAAGGTCATTCCTAATAATGTTTCCTTAGGATTTCAGAGCCACACTTCTTAGCCCAGCTGCTGATGGCTTTCTACTGATGATTTGAAATATATATTTTTGACAGCAGGGAAAGAAATATTCTGTTTTAAGGCTATTCCTATTGGGGCGCCTGGGTGGTTCAGTTGGTTGAGTGTCTGACTCTTGATTTCAGCTCAGGTCATAATCTCTTGGTCAGGAGCTCGAGCCCCCTTGTTGGGCCCATGCTGGGTGTGGAGCCTGCTTAAGATTCTCTCTCCTTCTACCCCTCACCCGCCCCCCCCCTCTCAAAAAAAGAAAAGACTATTCCTACTTGGACCAAGAAAATCTGTCTCTTGCCACTGCTTAACACATCTATAGCTTGGGGGGAAATGGGTTAAAGGGAGGGGGTATGCATAATGTACATATTTAATCTTGTCTTATCTATTTTTATTCCATGTTCACTCAATATTTGTAACATTCTCTTTGCATCTGTAAGCATCAATGCTATCCCTCTGAGACATTAAGACCTCAGAGAATAGAAACTGTGAAATATTCTTTGAAGGCATCCAGGGAAGCTCCAAGTATAGCTATCATATATAATGAATAATTGGCTATAGATGATGGTGATGAGGTTATGATAAAGAAACAGTAGGTAGCATATTAACCCACCTTCAGTGGGTATTTGTGGCAAGGCTTCAGGGGCAAAAACAATCTGTGGGTGTCTGGATCATTCCCTGGTTTGGTCAAAAGGGCAGTATGAGGCTTAGTGTATTAGGCTATGAGGGCTGCTGGCTAAGCATCTGAACCAGATATACGGGCTTCCTGTGAGGCAAATGCAAAACCTCATTCAACTGCCTTGTTTTCTCATTTTCAAAATGGTACCATGGGGTAAAAAGCCCGTATACAATCTCAATTCATCTACTTGGTTGAGGGCCACACATTAGCTAGTTGCTTCCATAATTCTTTTCACCAGGATTCTAAGCCCAGGAGACAATGTGCGTGTGGCATCTACTGTTCACTGCTCAGGGTTCAGACAGTAGGGAGAGAGGGTCTTCCTTTTGAGGCCTTATCGGACCCTTGTCACCTGCAAGCACCTCCAAAGTCTCACTGCACATGCTGGACTGGCATGTAATCAGCGTGCTGAAAAGCCTCTCCCCACGGTCTAACCTGTCTGGCTGCGAACCCGTAAAAACTCCCTAGAGATGTACCTAAAACGGAGCTGTCACCCACCTCCTCCGCCTGACAACACAGAGCCCCAGCAGCAGGCTGTCAGTCCAGGCTGGGTGGCTACGGAGTGTGCCGGCAAGCGAGTACAGCAGGAATGTGAGTCCCCACAGTGTTCAGGGAGTCCCTTGTCCACACCTGGCAGTGCAAAATTCCTGGTGCAGCAGAGAGAAGTGTGGAGGGGAAGCTGGCCAACAGGCAGAGGGAGGGACTCTGTTTGGGGCGTGTGCACAAAGTTGTCAGTTCTGGTCTCTAGGTCAAAATTCATTTTATCTGCTAACCTGGATGCTTTGTGGAACAACATGCCAGGCTGACTTCAAGGCTGGAAGGTGTGCCGAGCCCCAGGCCTCTCTTACAGGGCGGCGGGCTCCAGCCCTGCCCTGCGCCTACCCCATTCTCATATTGCAGACCCCGGTCCCTCTCTCTCCCATGCTCTCTGTGTCCTTTGAAGACGTTTGACCAGCCCTCTTTCTGCCTGCTGACCATGCAAGAGGCAGGAGGTTCAAAGATGTGACGCCCAGTCTCTGAAATCAAAGGTCCCCTGCTCTGCACGACTGCAGAGGTGATTTTGTTGGTCAAAGAGAAACATGAGAAGATAAGGAAGCACTGGGAAAGAACTGGGATCTTTAGTCCTTTACCAGTAGAGGGAAACTGAGGCCCAGGTAAAGGAAGTATTAACAGCAAGATTATTCCCAAAGAGACAAGTTGCAGACCATACATGATGACAAGGACCTGCATAACGATTTCCTTGTTGCCTTGACCTTGAACTCCTTCCAGCAGATAAGTGGATGGGGATTCTCCTGCGCTAGGAATCAGGGTTTTCGCTTCAAATCTCATTTATTTCCACAGTTTTTAGCATTTAGGGGAACATTATAATAATCGGTAATAATCAGGCAGAGTATTAAAAAAAAAGATGATGTGCATTGCACATATTATAAAACAGACCAGACCCTAAAGCTCTCCGATGTAGCCCCATGTTCAAGGTTGCATTTGGATTCCTTCTGGCATGTCTGCCTCATTGTGGATTACTCTGCCTTTCTGAGGTCCATGAAAGTGAGTCAGAGTGGTTTGGCTGAACCCCAACTTTTCTGCTTCTGAGTTATTCTACTTGACAGAAGGAAAGCATGACGAAAGGCTCATCATTTGACACCCAAAGAGAAGGGGCAGCAAATCTATGAAGGAATCCTCAGTTCTCTTGTTTTGTTTGAATGTGGGTGCCTGTCTCATGCTTATCAGTCTACATGGTGCCTGGCACACAACTGATCACTGAATCAATCAGGAAATGGTGTTACTGTTGCTATTGTCACACTGCAATTTCGGCTTGGTCAGAACGTAAAAACCACCTCTCTTCCAGCTAGAAATGTCCCTTGAACTCTTTCCCCAGACCTTGCATTGACCAGACACGGTGAATAAGCTGAGCCTCCCACACCTGCTGAAGATGCCCTGAACACTGTGCCACCCCCTGGAGTGGGGGAGGTCTGCATTTTATCAAATCATTATCTGTGTCAAATATAGTTAGGAGTCTTTTCACCAAAGAATATCACAGTTTTCCCAGCACTTTGTGTTGGCTGCAATAGAGAGGAAATTGAAATGGAAGGTCATTTCCAATGGCACGTACCATAGTGAAATATAAGAAAAAGACATCTTGCAGTCACGGGGCCAGATATTTTGCTGGAAGGACAGGTTGAAAAGCAAAAGAGAACTTCAGCCAGCAAAACCTTATTTTTTAAGTGTGAGATTGGAGCTCTTGTAGCTCACGTAACATTTGTCCAAAAAGTGTTCTGAGGACCAGTGATGGGATGGTTTAGAGCTAGACTCTGGAGCTGCAAGATGAATGTGTCTTTCTCTTCATCTAACAGAATGATGAACCCAACATATAAACGGAAAATGAGAATGATGAGACAAATGAGAATGACAAGACAGACAAACACAAAGTCATCAGGATCTGGCTTCTGCTACTCTTCTCCCTCATCTCTTCCCACCTTCTCTCTTGCTCATTTTCTGCAGTTTCATTATCACACCCAGTCCCATCCCTCCTGGGGGCCTCTGCACTGCTCACCTCTCTGCCTGGAATGCTTTGCCCCTGAGTATCTGCATGCCCTGCTCACTCACTGTCTTCAGACCTTTACTTACATGTCACCTTTTCAACAGAACCTTTGTTGACCACCTCATGTGAAATTACACTAGGCACAAGACCCCCCCAAGCCTCTTCCCTGCTTCCAGAGCACTTACCCTTGCACATCTATTATTTACTTTGTTTAGTAGCCTGTCTCCCCCGCCCCCCACCCGCCATCAGAATGTACATTTCACAAAGGCAGAGATCTTTGTTTTGTTTGCTGTGGCATCTTCAGTTTCCAGACACAATATTTGAAAAATATTTATTAAATAAACAAATCTAGGTGAACATACCAACTGGTGGCTTCTAAATTCCTAAACACCAAAAACTAAAAAGATCTTTGTGATCATTTTGTCCAACCAGAGCAGGGGCTCTGAAGTCCAACTGCCTTGATTCAAACTTGGGCTCCATCCCTTGCAAGCTGTATGACCTTGGGTAAGTCAGTTAACCTCTCTGCTTCAGTTTTCTCACATGTATTATGGCAGCAATAATAGAGACCCTCCTGTGTAATTCTTATGAAGATTAATTATAACTATTATATAGAATACTCAGAACAGGCATAGTATAAGATAAGCATTATAGAACCATATTATTACTATTATTAAGGAAATCTAAGGCTACAAGAGCTAAGTAATTTGTTCAAAATTGCTCATTAATTCATTTAACAAACATTATTTATTTAAGTTTCTTTATTTTGAGAGAGAGAGAGAGAGAGAGAGAGAGAGAGAGAGAGAGAGAGATCATGTGCATGTGAGCAGGGGAGGGGCAGAAAGAGAGAAGAAGAGAGAAAATGACACAGGGCTTGATCTCACGAGTTGTGAGATCATGACCTGAGCTGAAATCAAGAGTCAGACACTCAATCCATTCTGCCACCCAGGCACCCTCATTCAATACATATTTAAGTGCTTCCTATGTACCAGACACTGGAGATTTTGCAACAGATTAAATAGAATAGCATCTGCTCTTAGTAAACCTGTAATCTGTGTCTGGAAATGAATGTTGAACAAAGAGTCATGTAAATATATATAATCAAAATCTAGATGCAAGCTATGAAGACACAGGGCACTGTGACCTTGAAGGATGGGAGAGCTAACCTGTATTCTGAAGAGGCTGAGGAGAAATGGGGAGGCATCCTTTGAGAAATGACACCCCATGGAGACTTGAAGGTTGCTTATAAATTAGCCACAGTAGGGTAGAGTAGGGTAAGACAGGGCAGGGGTGGGTTTGGAGAAGAAGGACTTAATGGAAGTCATGGAGCCACCCAGGTCCCAGTCTAGGACTCTTTCCATCACTGGATGATGGCCATGGGATTGACGGCTGACTTCTTCACTAACCTGACACTTCCTCAAGGCAAGAGAGCAAGGCCAGTGCACCCAAGAGGGGCCCATAGAATGCAGGCAAAGCCTGCTTCTTCAGCACCTGCTAAGCGCCAACTCACAGGGTGTGGCTCTGACACTGAGAAGGGTGATCTAAATTGAGGTATACACCCCCCTCCTGACACCCCATGGGTAATTTACAACTGGAAATGGGCTGTGCTGGCTGGGGTCACAACAGCACTGTGGTGCTTTCCACAATGTCAGTAGGGAAGGAGTCCCCTGGGAATCCACCAGAAGAAAGGGAAATGCTCTTTGTTCTCCATAAACCCTGAGGAGGCATGATCCAGACCTCACAGATGACCTTTGGCTATTACTTTCTCCGCATTCGTGAAAACAGTTGTGCACGGGGCCAAAGCACAGCCATTATAAAACACTTGGTTAAAATATGGATGAATCCCTGGGAGGGTGTTATGCAAGATTCAGATATATGGTCTGTGATATGGATAGGATATATTTTTTTATTGCAATAATAAGTTTCTCAACTCCTAATGGACCCTGTATTAACTGAAGATGACAGGGAGTGAGGAACGGAAAGCCAGCAATTTGTTAAGGTTGCAGAGCAGCAGTTCCAGAGGTTGTAAAAGATAAAACATTTTGGAGTCATTAAAATCACCCTAAATTGTCTATGTGAACTCAAAGCAACAAACCTAACTCAGTCCTGAGTGTATCACCAGACATCTTTTTCTTTATTGTTTTGACTCTCCTGGACCTGGCACACAGTTCAATCTTCCACTCCCAGGAGCATCCAGGCTTTGAAAAGACCATTCTCAGGGCTTCCTGGAGGAGGTGGACTATGTGTTCAAGATGAGAAAGAAGGTAGCTATTTGGTGCATACACAGCCCTTGGTATAAAGGCTCTCATTTAAAAGAAGAGGAAATGGTTAACCAAGGAGTACACTGTCTGGCTTGGGAGAGGGGATCATCTGGGGAATCTACAGTTCTTTCTAGAGTTGGTGGCTAGCAAGCAGAAACCTTTAAACTCTTGAATGAGGCTTTGTAGTTGTCTATATGGGTGACAAGAGGCATAACAAAGGTTTGAGAAGAAGTATGTCAGACTCTTGAGTCAGTGGGTAGTTTTAATGATAAATCTTGCTGCTATTTATGGAGAGCTTACTAAGGCCCAGAGCCCATGCTGAAGGATTTTCATAAACTAGTCCATTCAATTCTTAGACAATCCTATGAGGTAAATCACGGATTTCCCATTTTATGGAGGAAAAACTTGGGCAAATTTCTTAGCATCTCCAAGACTCAAAATCAGATGGCTAATAGGGTAGCTGGGTTGGGGATCAAACCTCAATAAATCAATCTACATTAATGCATTGGTCAGAACATGCCTCTCTTCCCATGAAATTGTATATTTTTCTGATTGGATACAGTAAGTTCTTAGCCCTTCAGGATCCATTCAGTTGGTAGAAGCCAACACATCTGATGGAGGAGACCACTTGGATATCCTCATTATCAGATGATGTCCATAGCAGGAGAGGCCCAGCAGCAACTCTGGACTGGACCCTTGGGCTTAGCAGTGAGCAAGCCCAAAAGATACATGTTTCAATTGCCAGGAGGAAGGAAGAGTGGGCTTTTGAACACTGCTCTGCAACTGCACTGGGTCACAGTGACTCTCCCTGTATTTTATCCTCTGTGGGGGAGAAAGTCACTGTGATCAGAAGGAAGTGGGATGGAAGGAGATGGGAGGGAGAGGAAGTAGCAAGAAGCCTGAAGCTCCAGGAGGTGACTGAAAGAGACGGTGGTGGTGCTGATGACAATTATGAAGACATATTTTCAAAAACACCCTTCCTCTCTAAGTAGGAGTCACAAAGGGATAGGAAGCTACCAAATAAAAGAGAGTCCTCATGCTGAGATTCTTCTTTGAAAATGACATTGTTGTCAAACTCAGAAAACAGTTTCTTACCCCAAATAAAAAATTGACATTTGTCTAATTAAAAAAAAACTTAATGGAGAATTTGCAGACAGAAGGAAGTGGCCAGTGCATCTGCTGATGGAATCTCCATATGGGCTCAATCCAGTGTGTATCGTGTTGCAGAGACAGAGAAGGGCACTCTGGCATTAAAGCTGCCCAGCCATTAAATTACCCCCATGGCCTTGCTGGCAACTGGCACCCAGATAAGGGAAGGCTTAGCCCAGATTTCTGCTTGCCTTATCCCTCTCCCCACAAGAGGAATGATTTGACATGTGGACAGACCTCCAGGAACTGGCAAGGGTAAGAGGTAGGGGTAGAGGACAGAGGGGCTATTACAAAGCAATTTCCTCTTCTGGGCCCCAGTGGATAGCGATATGTTTTAATTAGGACAGCATGTGGGATGACTCAGTTGAGACTGGAGAAGATGCCCTTCTTCCAGCCACAGACACCAATAGAGAAACCCAAATCGTCATTCAGACCACCAGCAAGAGCAAGGCTAAGTCTGGAGGGCCCACAAAGTGAACACAGCCTCTGAAGGGTGAGTCTGGAGACCAACTCTCTTTCCATAAAGACAAGGCAAGGCAAAAGCATAAGTAGACAGAAGCATGGACACATTCCCTGGAGGTGTGCTCAGTCTATACTTCCCCAGGCAAGCTCACCTGGCCCAGAGAGGCTCTGAAGCCTTAAAGGTGCTGCCCGCATGTGCCTTGAGCTAGTCTACCCTCCTCAGTCCCTCCTGTCCCTTCAGCTCTCTGGACCATGTATGTTATCTTCCAAGGTATCTTTTCACCTCCCTCTACACTAATCACCCCTTTGCATGTGATACTTCTTCACCGAACTTGTTTAAAGACTTTCAGTGGCCCCTCTCACACTAGACATCAATCAAGAAGATTTCACACACACATACACACACACACAACAGGCAATCCACCCTGAGCTGTGAGATAGAAATAACTCATCTTGTCCATTAGTTTGGAATAAGATCCTGGTGAGCAGAGGAAGGGAGAAGAACCATGTCTTGCTCCGTGAAAGCATGCTGTGTGGCTATGGAGCTCCTGCCCCTGCCATTTATTATGTTTCCAGGGTTTTTTTTGTTTTGAATCTGAGGCACCACAAAACATCCTGTGGTATCTATCTCATTACCAGACTCTTCATTCCCACTGGCTCACCAGGTGAAGCGTAGTCAAGTGGGACTTGAAGTGATAATGGAGCCTAGTGATGAACTTCAGCCATTGTTACAATCATCAAGGCCAATTTGTCATGATGACCCACAAGAGGGTGCAGAGTCGTGACATCTGGGGTGCACCAATCAGTCAGCACAGGAAAGAGAGTCAATGCCTTTAGGAATCACTGGCTCTCTCGAAGAGGCTCTCAGCCAAGCAAATGTAGTTCACCAAAGTGGCTGGTAGGCAGGTGATATTTAAAATGCACCTCTGGCCTTACCTACCCAATGAGGTAAGAATTCTGTAGTTTTCCAACCCCTGGAAGTCTGAGCTCATATTTCCCATCTTCCTATTATTACAGAGTTATTATTATTATAGGTATTCTCCATGAGATACCTGGAATCAGTAGTATACATGCAGGTGATACCAGATTTCTAAGATATGGTTGGGGGATGTAGTTTACTTCCCTGAATCCATTCTGTTTCCCTCCATTAAATAGCAGCAGTACTACTTATAAAAATGACCAGCTCCTTGGATGAGCCTGATTGATTTAAGGGCTCTCCAATCCCCCTTCTCAGTAATCAGTTCAGAACTGGGTGGCCTAGTGACCCTAGGATCTGGTGAGCTGAGAACTAAGAACTAGTGACCCTAGTTAGACCAAGGGGGTACAAGAGAGGATGGTTGAAAGGTGTTTGCAGAGTGATGGATGTAAACCTAGCACACTGCCTCGGTTGCTGTCATAGCTATCACATGGCCATGAAGAAGGCCAGCATGGGAGGGGGGAAGGCAATCCCAATCCATGGAGGAGGAAGATCTAAAACAAAGACAGAAAAATGGCCCCAGTGCCTTATTCAGCTGTACTAAGCTCTGGATTTCTGGTTATGATAGCCCGTAAAACTTCTCATACCTTTAGCCATTGGGAGTTAGTTTCTGGTATCTGAAGCCCAAAGAATGACTTCTTTAAGAGAAAGTACCTCATCTCAAGTCTGCTGGGGAAGAGACTATCACCTCTGAGTGCTAGAAGCACCTGGCAGAACAGAGTGCACATGGATGGTGAGAGTTGCAAAGCAGAAGAGAGGTCTCTCTCTAATGGATACTTTTATACAAGCTTCAGAGGGAGATCATTATCAGGCAGTACATGAATCCATGATCATGGAGGGCAGCTCATCTTTCTCCACCTCAAGTACAGTGAATCAGCAGGATTAGGGGCAACTCTATTTTGTTCCCAACTATTTGACTCACAGTCCACTGCCACTGCCACATGACTTATAGTGTTCCCTCTGGGCAAAGCTTTCATCCTCACGCTTTCGTTAGGTTTGCATTGGACTCTTCTCTGCAACTTGTTTTGGCTAATGGAATATGAGTGAACCTGTTGGATGCCACAGGTGATGAGACACTTTGAGAGCAGGTGTCCCATTTGGCTTGGCCAACTTCTTCCCTCCATCACAAGAAAGGAATGTCTCAGAGAGGGGCTACTCCTTCAACTGTGGCTCTAAAATGAAGACATGTGGATTCAAGCCAGAGCTGACCCAAGGCCCACTTGTGACATGAATGCACAGTTAATATTTCTTGTGGTAGGCCACTGAGACTGGTTGTTATGGAAGCCAAGCAAATACAAGGATATATCAAGCACGGCTATATTCTTAGGATTCTGAAAAGTGATTTGGATGACACAGAATTATGAAGTCTGGTTTCTGTTGCCAGGGAGTTTACAAACACAGGAAGCACCAGAAAGAATTATAGAGTATAGCATTCAAGGATACCCTGGGCACACAGACCAAGGAGGCCACCAGAAATCAGAGGGAAGAAGGAGACCACTAGCTAGAAGGCGAGTACACTAGCTGGGACCACCTTTAAGAATGGACGGGACTGGGAAAGTAATGGGGCCGACGACAGGTAGGTGCCAAGGCCTGACCAGCTGAAGGTTCCCCACCCACCTCATCAGCTGGCCTCCATGAGAAGAAGGGCATTGCAAATGCCTGGGGAGCAAACACCACTGCACTTTTTCTTCTGCCTGCCGGAGGCAAAGATGCTGAGACTTTCACTTTCATGTTTGAATGGAAATATCTTAGTGAACAAATTATCACTTTACAATTAATTATGCAGAGCAAGCAATACACAGGAGGCTTCAATATTATGACAGCTTGGAAATGTACTGTTTTCGAGCTCAACACGTAACAAGTCTTGCCAAATGTATGTTGAAAAGTGGCACAAGATTACACAATTAAAATTTTAATTTTGTATATTCATGGCACATCTGTGGGTCAGTGTAAACATTACAAGCAACTCAGCATATGATAACTTGATACCCCCGGAAGACTTTGACCTTAAAAACCAACGTTCCTTAATTAGGCCTTTCCTTCCCCTTCTGCCTTTGGGGAGAAAAGATTGTTATGAAAAAGATAAGATTACATCATATTGGAGTTCACCAGGCATCTCAAATGGTTTGGGTTTGATAAAAAACAGCAGATTTCATTGCTGGAAACTTCCCTCCAGAATCGGTAAGCACCATGTGGATATCAAGAGGGATTTCATCAGTATGTTTCTGATTCCTTTACAGTTAAATCATTAAAAGATTTTTGAGGGTTTTTGAAGTCCAAAAACTCTCTTGAGCCACTCTTTTCCCCCAAGCATATTTTTCATTTCTTTTCATAAAATCTAGGAAAATGAATTTTAGCTCCAGTTTTAAAAAGAAAAAAAATCTGCTTGTTGATGATAGTGACCAAGGATTAAATCGCCAACCCTAAAAGTTTATTTGGGGGCCCATCCCTCTGACAAACATTTGTCTATTCTCATTGGGCCCATATCTCAGATGGTAGACATCTGGCCAATTGTGATTCTGCAAAAGAACTCAGGAATTACATATATGCTTTCCTTCACTCGTCGTAATGTGCAAGTTTGTGAAAGACAAGCCAGAAGAGTTGACTCACATGAAGAGAGTAGAACTGTAGTATCATAAACTTGATGAGACTAAGGAGTATCATTCTTTCAAGTCTCCTGTCTCATTGAGGCAAGGCCCAGTTTGAGAAGTGTTACATCTCTCCTGTGTGTGTCCTGGAGGCTGATATTGCTTTAGTCAATATGTTTCTTGTTATGCCTGACATAACTTGATCCTACTCTCCTTAGGTATGAGCATTGCACAGTTTCTCATTCTCTTGAGAGCCCTGAACCTAATCTAGAAATGGATCGTATAGCTGTTGGCAAATACCAAATGTTTCACAAAGGATCCCTTCTAAAATGCAGGCTCCATGACAGCAAGGACCTCATCTGTCTTCTTCATGTAGCATCCTTCACACCTAGAATGCTCTCTGGCTCAGAGAGATGATGAATAATATTTGTCAAATGAACGAACAAATGAAAAGTCTAATCATATGTAAAATACATTCAACCTTTTACAGCACTTCCACACCTACCGACGAGCTGCATTCTACTGATACTCTGAGTGGGCAACGAAGGCAAAGTCATCCTTAGTTTATTGTGAGTAACTTAAGATCTGATGGCCAATCAATAGGAAAACTGGTCACCTGATTCTCAGCATATGATATTTTTTCCCCCGGTAGGTCAGTGTTTCTAAAGACTTGGCATGTCTTGACATCACCTGGAAGCTTTATTAAAGTACAAATCTCTGAGCCCTACCCTGTGTGTCAATTCACAGGTCTTAAAGGAGGAACCAGAATCTATATTTCTAATAAGTTCCCAGGTGATATTGATACTGCTGAATCTGGGACCACTCTTTGAGAACCACTCAGTAAGGTCATATCTTCTCAAGAGCAAAACAAAGCCCACAAGAGAGACAGACAGTACTGAACACTCTCTGAGAGTATGTCAAAGTTATCACACTCAACTGATCAACGTGGAGAGCCAGGCTGTGCAATTTAATTTCAGAAGGCTTTTTCCTTCTTCATTAAAAAGTAAAACAGACAAACTTACTAATGTACATCATGGAATGGGTGATTCCAACTTTGAATGAATGTCAGCTAAAATTTTACTGAATATGAATTTAGTTCTTACATTGACATATTGGAGCTGGAAAGGACATTAGTGACCAACTGGTCCAACTTGCTCATTTTTACACCTGTGAAAAGAAGATGAAGGTTTTAGACAGATATCTATGCCCAACCAGGCATCCCAGGTTCTCCTTAAGACTGACACTTCAGCTGCAGGCCATGATAAAAGGCAGGCAGGGGTTCTCCGGGAGTTGCTCCTGCAGGGACAATTGATCAACAACAGATGTAAGTTTTGTGGTGATGAATAATGATGAACTGAAAAAACCTAATTCTCATTATAAATTTCTTGGTGGCTGCCATGATTTATGGTTGCAACAGATACTCACTTTGTGCCCTACCATAATTCCTACACTTAGGGGTGGACTTCAAGAATCAGTGTGAAGTTTCTGGAGAAAGGGATGATCGAAGCAGTGGGCTGTCTATTCCTCCCCTGAGTCACGCTGCTCCTCTGGTCATAGATGAGCCCTCTATTTTATTTGGGGTGTGATTACACAGTTTATAGGGATAGGGCAGAATTTAGATTTTGTGACTCATATCTTCGAGCCAGGCTTCCATGAGACTCTATGCCGATCACTGGCATGTTTATTGCTGCCTGAGAAACTGGTTTTGTGCATTCTCAGAAATATGAGGATAGTACCCAATGATATACATGCCTCTCAGAGGAGAGACAGAGACCTAGGACACAGTAGCTGAAGGACACGCAACTTGAATGAGGCGCATGGTACTGAGGCAAAAGGAATGTTTGTCATTCATTTGCTTATAAGGCTGTTCCCTCTCCTGCATGTGTCCAGCTGAGCCTCAAAAACATCCCTAGATGCCACAGACATCCAGCGAATTGCAAGTAAGCAAATAAACATGATTTAGTAGCAGAAGAGAAGAATTTGCCACACCACAAAACTTCCCCCTTCATTTATGTTGACAATGTGGTATCTAATATTTATGACGGTGCTTAGACTATCGAAGTAGTTTTAGTGTAAGAAGTAAAGTCTTTGTAAACGGAGTTGCTTATTCTCTGACAAGGCAATGAGCAAGCTTATGGGCTGGAGGGCAATGGCCAGATTTTAGCTAACCAGTTAAATTACTGTATTTCTGCATAAATATTCTTTGCCACCATCATCAGTAACTTACGACATATGTTAGGTACATTTACACACAGAATCAGGATAATCCGTTCCCTGCCACCTAGAAGTTTAGAATCTAAGATAAGGATTGCAGACTTATAAAAAGGGTGCTTTATTCTTCATTCCTGTGCCTGTGGCAGACATTATTAATTGAGTACAGTGTTCTTTATCAGCATCTTTTCCAGTGCCAGGCAGCCACTACCAAGTGATCACAGCAAGCAGGTGCCAGGCCTTCCTGGTCTATTTTCATTAGAGAGAGTAAGAATTAGAAATGCAAGTCATCCCTATCATTCCTATGACACTAGTGGGGGTAAAGAGGTGTATTGTTACAGACCAAAGGAAATACAATTTTATAGCATCCACTTAAGTTTTCACACCTTCCAAATAGTAAATAAATGTGCAACTTGTAGAATCAAGGTAGAGGACCTCTGTGAATTTCAGTAAGCATGATGACTCCACGTGGATGCTTGCGCGTGGTGGGTGGGAGAGAACACCATGGTAGGTCTAGCCATCATTAATGTCTCCTCTTCCAAGACAGGAGAATTCTGGGCCCTTTGGTTAAACACTGATCACAGCCACATACCTCCTCACTTCCTCCTTTCTGTAGTTCCAGTTAAGTAATTAAAATCACTTCTGTTAAACTAGTATGGCTGGCTCAATAAGCCAAGGGCAAGTTTATGGATCTGGAGGATGGAAGCTACTTTAAGCCTTGGCAGCTATGGCCATGGTGAGGAATAACAATTAGAATCATTGATAACGAGGTCCTTGATGTCGAGCCACCACCCAAGGCCTCAACACAGCGGCAGGCCGGCTTCTCTGGCTGGGGGAGATAACAGAGCTGAGATCAAGCTATTTGGTTGTTCACGCTGTCATGCCGGGACATGCTTCAGTTTAGCAAAGCCAGTTGTGCGGAAGCTCTTTGAACTCGCACAGTCAGCTGTGGTCTGGAAGAGAAATACTTTGCCTGATACAGGTGAAATAGGAGTACATGGCTTTCCGGTTAGAGGTGGAGGAGCTTAAGGGTTCCAGAAAGGGCAGGCAGGAGCCGCTGGGACAGGCAACGGTGGAATGTGGAGGGTGTGCGGGATTGGCTTAGTTGGCAGAGGAAACCGATGGTGACATCTAGACAGGTACCTAGACTCTTAACTTTCCCTTCTGCCGTCAGCAGTGTCAACACTACTGCCATCATTGTCATTTATTGAGCAATTACTACATGCCCGACATGTAGTAAGTTAAATGTGTTTGTATTATTTCGTTTCATTTTTTACTTCTATCAATTAACCTTCACATCAATCCCGTGAAATACTTTTTCTCTCTAGTGCATAGCAGGAAGCTCTTGAAAGATTAGATACCTTTCCTAAAGTCAAGCTGACAGTAAGTGGCTAGGTTAGGAATTTGACCCCTGAATTCCTGCTCCTAACTACCATGCTTTATTGCCTTCACACTATCTCCTGCTGCTGACTCTATCCATGAAACGTCCTTTCTTTATCACTATAACATGTATCTATAGATCCCAAGAGACCTATTGATTAGACAAAGATAAAGGCACAGCATTATAATAATGCCATCGAATCATTGCACTGACAAACAAAAGGTACAGTTAAATCTCTGTAAAGACAAGGATCCTCACTTCACTGCGGAATTTCATCCATCTGCTGTCTGGATTTGCGATTCCAGTTAAAGAAGTCATCATGGGAGGAGGAGATACTCTTGGCATTCATTTTTTTCCCTTGTGGGGCAGTGTCATGGCACTTTTTTTCTGGAAGGATAAATGTAGACACTTTATTTCCTGTTCACAGCTTCCTGATTTTCCTGATCTCACTGAGCTATTTCCCAGAGTAAGTTTTAAGACCGCTATGGTCCTGGTCATCACTGAAACCTTCCTCTGTGGCCTTTTTACTTTCTCCCTAGACTACAGACCCTCGTATATTCACTTTCTTCCCTATACAGCTCAGACCCCAAGGTCCATTGCTTCATCTACCACATTTACCCTTTACCCTAACATTTACCTTCCTAGAAAACCCCAACCCCAGATCAGTTCACGGTCTCCCTTCTCTTCACCTAATCCTGGGAAGCTGCAGGAGACAGACATAATTACCCCAGCAGGCGGACTGGCCCCATTCATATGTCTGATCTGCAGCCTCAGGTGCTCCCTCCAACACCGTCTCCTCCCTAACACCTCTGTGCTTCTACAGTCGGATCTGAGTGCCACTCCCCACAAAGGCTAAATCAAACATTCTCCACTCTTCTTAAACATTACTGCCACTTGCCTGGCTCCCACTCTCAGCAGAAAACCTCTCTCTGCTTCCCAGAGAAAGCAGATGACGACAGGTAAGTATATTTTCAATGTCTTATATCCTAACCCCTCACCTTGACTTTACCTGAACTCACATTCTACCCCCCTTCCCTCCTTTTACATGAGACAAGTAGAAGGCTAAGCCCTCTATCTGTGCTGCAGATTCTCTGTCCTCCAACTTCTAGGGTCCGTGTCCTGTTCATTTTACCCTCTTTCCTTCCCCATAGGACTCACATAGGTGAAGACATCTCCCGTCTTAAAAACAGGGGAGCAACAACAACTGTCCCTTCATTCTCTATTCCTCTGCAACTACTTCCCCATTTTCTTCTCTCTATTTACTACCAAGGTCTTAAAAGAATTGCATACATTTATCATACCCATTTCCTACCCCCACTCCTTTCTCACCCACAATGTTTCACTGTCCATGTCTATGCTTCCTCCTACACATCCTTCTCTGAGGTTTAACTGACACTCATGGCTCTGAATTCCAATGGCCACCAGTTGTCTCAATGTCACTAGAGTCATTTCTCTCTCATTGAAACAATCCTGCCTTGGCATCTATGACAGCATGCTTTCCAGGCTTTCCTATTACTTTTCTGGATGTTTCTTCCCAGTTTACTCATGGACTGCTATTTTTTAACCCCTTCCTTAAATGTTGGCATTCACCGAGAACTCTGTCGAGGTTCTTTCCGTAATCTCAGAGCACATTCTTCTCTGAAGCTCCAGCCCCCCTACAGCCAAACTTTTTCCTGGACATCTCTAGCTGGAAGTCCCATAAGCAACTCTGGCTCAACGTGTCAAAAATGGAACCCAGCGTTTTGCCCCCAAACCTTCTCCTCCTCACATGATCTCCATCACCGTATATGGCTCTTCTGTCCAACCAGAAACTAGAGTGTTAGTCGTCTCTGGCTTCTTCTTTTCCTGATGGCCAATCACGACATTCTTTTGATCTTACTCATGAATATTGCTATCACTGCATTCCCAGCCTTTGTGCCTTACAGAGAGTAAATACTCAATAAGTAAGGATTTTAAATAAGGCTGGTGGACCAGACATATCTTGATTCTACCCCTCTGTCTCTTCCTCACTTTCTTAACTCAGGCCACCAGCATCTCTCACCTGGATGAATCCACCCAACTGATTTCCTCACTGAAGAGAGACTGACCTTTCAAAACACAAATCAGGCCTTCTAACTCTCCTGCTTATATCCTTCAGAGAGCTCTCTCTTGGCACCTAATGTAGTGCCAGATGCTTATCAAGTGCTCCAAAAATATTTGTTCAATGAAAAAAATGATCGGGATCTAACATAAGAGGATTTCCAGACACACAGGAAGTCTAATGCCCATTAATGTTATGTCTTTATTATATTTGCTCATTTGCCATAAGGAACATATTTGGCCTCCCATACCCAACCCACAGACTAGTCTTCAGCTTCTGTTCACTCCCTCCCTGAAACTGGCCCAGAGAAGCATTTATTTAAAGGCAGGGCCATCTGGGGATTTGCAAGAGGGGTTAAAAAAAAGAAAAGACTCAGGGCACTTGAGTGGCTCAGCCAGTTAAGCATCCGACTTTGGCTCAGGTCATGATCTCACAGTTTGTGGGTTCGGGTCTCGCGTCAAACTCTGTGGTGACAGCTCAGAGACTGAAGCCTGCCTTGGATTCTGTGTCTCCTTCTGTCTCTCTGCGCCTCACCTACTCACGCTCTGTCTCCCTCTCCTTCCAAAATAAATAAACACTAAAAAAAAAAGAAAAATAAAAACACGGACTCTTTGCTCCATTAAAATGCTGTCTCTCTAAGCAAATGTGACTGCCCTGATGCTCACCCTCACTCCTGTCGTCTGATTATGGTGACTGGACGCGGGCTGTGTGCTCACCCTTGTCTCACTGACATGCTTCCCTCATTTCTCCACCCTTCCTGGTTTGCTTCTCTGGTGTTGAGAATGGAGGCTGTTATTAGGACGTTTCACTTCACAACAGCATGGACATTCATTGTGTGTGTGTGTGTGTGTGTGTGTGTGTGTGTGTGTGTGTGTATGTGTGTGTTTAGTGTGGTATGAGAGACAGCAATAAATAAATAAATAAATAAATAAATAAATAAATAAATAAAAGGAAATCCCTTGAGGCTGTGCTTTAGGGATCCTGTGCACAGGGTCCTGAGATGGGCTCTCCTAGAGACTGCCGTTTGCTTTCCAAGCTACCTCCTTCCACAAGGAAAAAGGAGAGGGATGACAGGGTCATGCCAGCCCTTTCAGGGATGCATGTCTGCCACCTCTTCCCCTGCCACACACCATTACAATCCACTGGTAACTGGAAGGTTCTCCTGCCCTTTCCTCAGGCTGTCAATGCCATAGGATCTGCTGCGCATGTGTCTGTGTCGTGACAGGTGTGTGGGGGCCACAGGCAGCAGAAAGCATCAGCTTTTGCCAGCATGCAAGTCAGTGATGGGAGCCTGGGAATGTAAAAGGGATGGAGGAGAGAGCAGAAAAATTCAGCGGCTGCCCCGTGGCACAGGCATGGAGTCTCAGGGACCATATGACGCAGCAGGGGAATTTATGGATTAAATGGAAGAGGCCATTGGACCGGAGTGAGCTCAGCACAAGGGCTGAGCTGGTGAGCAGATGTCAGTGACTTGGAGCATGCCCTGTCTGCCCTCTCCTCCCTGGCATTAAATCTTCCTGCTGTCAATGACCACCAGTCCCCTGGCTGCATTCTCCACAGGGCTCAGGATGGCCCACATCCCAGAGTCACCACTGGGGACTTGGCCAAGGCAAGAGCAGTCAAATCAACTCCTTCCCTTGCATCTCTTCCACTGCTCCCTGGCCAAGGCCCAGTGAGTGCAGGTACCTGTCTTCTTCCCCCTTCTGCTGTTGTGTGTTCCTGGCATTTGCCTTCCTCACTATACCTGTGGCAGTCAGAGAACAGGGCTCTCTGCCAGGTTGAGGCCAGCAGAAAACAGACACACCTGGACCTGGGACATCCATCACCAAAAGTGCCACCTGTCCTATGCAGGACAGTCATTGCACCAAAATGCTCTGGCTCTTTTTCCTTGGCTTCCAGCCCTGCACGACCCTCTTCTTCTCCCATGACCCCCTGAATGAGCCTCCTTGTCCACATGTCACATCAAGCCCCAGCCCACCTCTCCAGGAGGGGAGGAGATGCTGGTTCATAGAATAGTTGAGGCCCACAATGCCCCGCTGGTAATGAAGGGCAGGTGCTGGTGCACCTGCTAGAGGTGCCACTTTGGCCAAACAGTCCAGTTTCCTCTTCTGGAAGAGGAAAGGTCTAGCTCATGGGTTTTGAGAATGAATGTTAACATTAAGCATTCCTAGCACGTACCCAATATCGTCATAGAGCCTCCTACGTTAACCTGAGATTCTTCCTGTCTTGGGTGATCCATTCAGCTCTCTGTGGAGTCACCGTAAAGCCCCAAGGTCTCACCTCCCAGGTTCCTCTGCGGGCAGAGCCATGGCTCTGAGGGGCTGCTGAAAGACCCCCGGAGGAGCAGCGTGTATAGTCAGGGACTGCTCCCTGCTGACCTGCTATCTCTACATGCCTTCTTTGCCTCCACAGAAGGCCCTGAGCCTCTGCCATCACTACCCCAGTGACCTGCTGCTGGACTCATGCCTGGGCATGTGCTGGGAGCCACCTGGAACTGGCCCAAAAGGAATCGCGAAAATGTCCAGTGAGAATGTCTTTTCCCCACTCTGCTTGGGATGCAGAGCACAGCCCGGCATCGTGGAAACCTCTGATGTTCGGGTGGCTTCGGAATACCAAAGAGGGTGGGAAAAAAATGAAAGAGAAAGGAGAAAGATGTCTCGGTCAGAAGTTTTTTTAATCGCTATGGATTTTCCCCCGTTTTAGTGGATTTGAGAGAGGGTATAGGAAAAGGAAGGGAAAAAAAATCAAAAGCAGATTATTACCCTGAGCCGCTCTTGCTTTTCATCCTGAGCCGTGACAGCAGCTTTCTTCCTGGCCTATCTGCATGTTAAAGGCTGAGAGATGATGCAGGCAAAATATTGACAATTGAGCGGAGATTATAGGTTACTTGGATCTTGAAAGGTAGAATCAATTAAAGTGGAGCTCTGTGCTCACAAGGTAAATTAGCTTCTGCAGAAGCCACCCCCCAGGCCCAGTGTCCAGAATGTGCCCGACAAGGGAGATGGGGCACACAAATTACTGAAAGGAAAAGCACGGGGCACACGTGCACACACGCACATGCACACACATGCGGGCACATGCACACACTCACACTGCACACCTCCTTCACTGTGTGGCTCCTCAGTAAATACTGGCTGGATTTCTGATCGCATGTGTGTACACACAGATATATTCATATGTACTCTCCAGTTATACGCACCATTCTATGTGCGTTCCTACTTAGCAATGCTGGGCAGGGACCCACCAGACTTCTGCGAGATTCTACCAGGCTTACATTTTTCTTTCTCCCTTTATGATAAAAATAATGCATTATTTTAATAAATGAAAAATGCAACTTCTCCTTTGCTCACTCTCCCTTTGGGCTACTTTACAGAGAGATGTGGACATGGCTTTTACTACAGCCATTTAATAACAGAGGGGAAAAGAAACCAGAATTTCAAGGTTTTCCTCCTCTTCCCCCACCCTCCAGAGCACCTGAACTTACATCAAGAGTCACATAAAAGCTAAGCACACCCCCTTCTTTCCTTTCCCCTCCACTTCAGCCCTCGGTTCTTTTTCAGTATTCAATAGTCTCTCATGATTGGGGGTGATGTTCAGGGGGGGGCACTTGTGGGGAGAAGGACTGGGTGTTATATAAAAACCAATTTGACAATAAACTATTATTAAAACATTTTTTTAATTAAAAAAAAGCTAAGCATGAGAACTGGCTTTGTCATCCATCTGGAGCTCTCATGGGTTCTCAGACTCTCCGAGTATCTATTCTTAGAACATGTGACCTGAGGAAGACTGTCACCCGGAGGAGACTGCCCAAGCCATATTTCCAGTCCTTCTGTCTCTCAATTCATTATGTCTTGCCATCACTGGGATCGATGGTCTTAAGCGGTCAATGAGGAAACCTCCACACCTTTTCCATTAAGTGGAGAATTTAGTTGAGGAAAAGAATAAGACATGAGCAAAGAATACCAAAGAATAAAGTTTGTCCACTTGGGGTGAAGATTCAAAGACAGTGCTTCTCCAGGGGACCACAATCTGATGGGGAAGCCAAAAGCGTACACGCACACCACGTATTGTGATAAGTGCTACAGCACAGGTATTTTGCAAGAGTCCAGAGAAGGGAGACTCAGTCTTCATGGTGGCTTTGGGGGCCTTGAGGATGAGTAGAGAGGAGATGGGATGGATTCCATCAGAGGGAAGATGCGGAGCAAGCATTCAGACATATACACCTGCACGGGGCATTCAGAGAAGAGCAGATGTGTGATTAGGTCATGGGGTACAGAAGAGGGGCCAGAAATGAGAGTGAGGAAGTTGACCAGTGGAGGCCAGATTTCACTGGGCCTGGAAATGCTTCCAGAAAGTGATTCCAGGTCCATGGGCAGGGAATGCCCCAGCCAGGGCCAGGTTTTAGAAAAACTCGGAAATCAATGCAAAGAATGGCTTAGAGATGGGAGGCCCACCAGACGGATCCTGTGTCCCCGAGGGCTGGAGCTCAAGACTGACAGCAGCAGGAGGAGATGGAGAAGCAAGGGCTTCCTCAGAAGTGTTAGCCATGCTCAGAGAGAGGGGGTGAAATTGCAGCTAACTCAAGGCCCCTCACTTGGGCAACAGACTGGAAGATGCTGTTTTTTGATGGTGGTAAGGAAGAAAAAAGTCAAATTGTTTTATTTGTTTGCTTGGGGAGGATAAAATTAGGGGAAGAGTTTAGTTTTAAAACAAATGGCTTTGTTGTGCTTTATGATCTTTGTGGATGGTGGTACCTTGCTGGTTCCTCCGAGCTTAGGTTAAAGGTTAAGGCCATATTATGGGCATGGGAGTCATGAGAAAATCTCTGACTGGTAAAAAAGGAAGGAAAGAAGGGAAGGAGGGAGGGAGGAAGGAAGGAAAAAAGGAAGAGAGGGAGGAAGGAAGGAGGAAGAGAAGGAGGGAGGGAGGGAAGAAAGAAGAAAAGAAGGGAAAAAGGGAGGGAGGAAGGAAGAATGTCAAGGGGGAAGGAAGGAAGGAAGGAAGAAAGGAAGGAAGGAAAGAAGGAAGGATGGAAGGAAAGAAGGTAGGAAAGAAGTCTGGAAAAATCAGAGAACAAGGTGGGGAGATATTGAGTCCAGACAAGAGATCCCTTTTGCGGCTTTTAAGAATGTGGGCAGAAGGGCACCTGGGTGGCTCAGTAGGTTAAGAATCCGATTTTGGCTCAGGTCATGATCTTACAGTTCATAAGTTCAAGCCCCACATCAAGCTTTCTGCTGTCAGCACAAAGCCTGCTTCGGATCCTCTCTCCCCTTCTCTTTCTGCCTCTCCTCCACTCAGTCTCTCTCTCTCTCTCTTTCTCTCAAAAAAAAAAATGAATTAACTTAAAAATATAAAGCATTAAAAAAGAATGTAGGCAAGGACAGGGTGGCTGGGTTAAGCATTGGCCTCTTGGTTTCGGCTCAGGTCATGATCTCATGGTTCATAGCTTTGACCCCAATATTGGACTCTGCACTGACAGTGCTGAGCTTGTTTAGGATTCTCTCTCTCTCCCTCTCTCTCTGCTCTTTTTCTGCTCTCTCGCTCACTCTCTAATTATAAATCACAAAGAAATTAAAAAAAAAGAATGTGGTCAGGGAGCAGGATTAGAAGGTAGGAAGGATGCACAGTGTGGTCAGAAAGAGGAGAAAACACACAGGAGAGGGATTTTCTTGAAGATAACAGAGAAAAGTGTTCCAAGGAGCACAGAGCATTCAGTCCTCAGGAGGTCAGGTGGGACCATGCACAGCCACAGCCTAGAGCTGACCCTTCCATTCCCTGCCCTAGCCTAAAACGCACCGAAGGACCTGAACATCACCCTGAGGAGGAGTGACGGGGAAAGGTGTGGGCATGCAGGTGATGAGGGTGTGTTCAGAAAGAGGGGCTCAGGGTCAGCATGAGAGAAAGAACTTTCATATCTAGAATAAAGGAGGTCAGTTCCACATGTGACACCATTTGGAATGAAAAATTTCTGACTTAACTCTGCAACTTCAAAGCAAAACCAATAAGAGAAAACAGTCAAATAAAACATCAACAGGAAGTCGAATAAGACAAGACAAACCACACACCACCGCCTCTTCACACTGGAGCAGCACCTGACCCAGTTTTGCAGCTTGGCAGCTGGGAAGCAGGCTGCTAGAGCAAGTCAAGCAGACCCAGAAACCAAAACCCCTGGTCTGCCAGAGTCCCCGTGGGTATGAAAGTTCCTGGAGACTCTATTCACGGCTTCCAATTTCCCCTCCCCAGACTGCACATTTGCCTATGAGTGATTCCACACTAAACATAACTCAGCCCAGAAAAATGCCCCTCTGTGCTTCCTTTCCGATGCAGGGATTTCATCCTGGCTTGAGTAACACGGCGCGACATAACACAAAGAAGTGAAATGAGAGCTCCTAATTGCATCAGAGGCTGTGGGAGAGTCACCCACCCCCCGCGCCGACTCCTAACCGCACTGGAGGGAGGCGGGAGGAGGGGTGTGTAATTTCTTCATTTCTTACATTTTATGGAACACTTCACTTTGCTTTCAGCATAATTATTGTTGTACTTTTCGCTGCTTCCCATTTGCTGTGTTTAAAAAAAAAACACTTCACTCCCCCCTGCACACTTTTCTTAATACATTAAAATTAATAACTCGTAACAGTGACCTAATTTGCTTTGAGTACTGTAACTCAGAGATTTTTTTTTATTCTCCCAGATCCACAAAACCCTTGACATGTTACTGTGGTAACAGGAGCAACCTGGTAAGTTCATGAATGAACCCCACTGTGCTCTCCAAAGCCTTCTTTTCCTCCATTCTTTGTAGTATTTGGATCCCATCCTTGCCTGTGGAGCCCTGTGTTTGGTGCACTGGATTGGGTCACTCCCAGCTGTGTCTAAGTCCATGCTGGGTGCCTATGACTTTCCTGTCCTACTCCAGAGTTGGGGGCAAGCCTCTCCTTACCTTCCGGAGCTCCCCAGATCCCTATGGCAGGGGTTCTCTCTTCCTCCCTCAAAGTTTCTCCAAGGGTAAGCCACATGGGTGACTCTCATGGCCTTCTTTGCTCTCAAGGCTGTGTCCCCCAATCCTTCACATGGCCTCTCACCAGGCTCTTCATAACCTGCAGACCACATAGCACACCAGCCACATGGCCTGGCACTCTCCTCTCCATGCTCTTTCCCAGTCACACTGTGTAACTGGAAATTGCCAGGTTAAGCTGGTCATTTTCTCTAGGCTTTCTTATGCATTGTGTTCCCTCAGCCCAATTTCCCCACCCATCTCCCGCTCTCACACATGACGAGTGTAGATGTCACCTTTTAGAAACCTTTGAGGAATCGGGTGCCCTCCCTTGGAGCTCCCACAGCCCTCTGTGCCTCTCCCAGCACAGGACTTTTGGGCACCATCTATGTTTCTCTGCTTACATCCATTGTCTACCTCCCCAGCTTGTCAAGAAGCTTCTTGAGAGAAGGTTCTGTGTCTTGGGCGCTGCTGTATGTTGAGCGCCCATCAGGGATGCCTGGCACGTGATGTGTCCTGAAATCAAGACTGACAGAATGAGTGGACAAACTAGAATCTCTTACCCATCTTTTCTCACCTCCTCTTTCCTTTTCCCCTTCCTTTCGTGTTGATCACTACACAGCATTCACTGTTACTATGTGAATGAAAAGGGGATTACAAATAAGAACCCCACTATGCTCCAGGAGCCTATGGTGCTGTGGGCTCCAGGCTTGGGACAACCTTATAATACACTTCTTTCAAGCACTGCCTTATATAAACACCCTAGGATGATTGTCCTAGAGAAAGAGCCCCTGTTACATCCAAATCTGTTCTCTGGCAGCAATAAAAATAGTGAAGATCTTGAATAATACTCATCTTTTTTTTTTTTTTTTTTTTGACAGAGAGAGAGAGGGCACAAGTGATCAAGGAGCCAAGACAGAGAGAATCCCAGGAGGGGCAGAGAGAGAGAGGGAGGGAGGGAGATGAAGAGAGAGAGAAGCAGGGCTCACCCAAAGCAGGGCTCATGATCACCTGATCTGGGGCTGGAGCTCACTGTTGCGGGGCTGGAGCTCACCCGAAGCAGGACTCGAACTCATGAACCATGAGATCATGACCTGGTCTGAAGTCAGATGCTTAATGCCCAGGCTACCAGTACTCATTGTCTGAATACTTGAGTAAAGAATGGAAACAGCCATGTACTGATATTCGTTCTTCCTCATGACATCATAGGAGAGATGGGCACCAGTTTCCAGATATCAGCAACCCGAGGGAAGCAGGGCGGGGTCAGCCCCTCACAGCAAGGAAGCAAGGAGCACAAGCAGTGTGCAGAACCTCGGCCACCTGCCGCCCAGACTGCCGTGGAGGCTGTGCTCTAACGTGCATGGGTGTGGACAGGGCACACCTGTACCCTGGAGGGTAGGAGGATTTTATTTCCACAGCTATCTGGTGAAGGAAATCTGTCAGCACCCTCAGAAGACAGCAAGAGAAGAAGAAACAGAATAAGAATGCATCAAGGAGGCTGGGTATTGATTCTCAAATCCTGGCTGACAAGAAAATGATTTGGGTTCATTTCCATTTTGTGGCTGAAGCCTCATGTTTGCTCTGCCTCTGTCTGACCCCTTGGAGCAGAGTTCATCGAGAATCTCCCTGGCTGACACTCTAAACCCGACTTTCAAATAGCCTATCCCCGGATTGTCTAGAAAAAGCCAGGACATGTGTGTACGTGGTGCAGTGTGGCTTCCCGGGTCTCATCTGGGAAGGAATCAGGTGGGCCAGTTTGGGGGCTTGTATTTTAAGCCTGATTTAGAAAAACGCATTTTAAAGGCCCCGCTTAGTCTCAAACAGATATGACCGCAACCGTCAACATTCATGTCCTGGTAGAGGTTTTCGGCCCACACAGAAGGGCCAGGCTCCATGCAGGCGACCTAACAAGCACTGGGTCTTGCCATCGCAGTCCCTGTGACAGCCCAGCCCCCGCAGGTTCCTCCCACCAGGAGCCAGGCATCTGCTGTGAGCTTCTTCTCTTTGCATGAGCAGAATTCTAAGTAAGGACAACAGGCCTATGTATTTAATTTACTTGTAAGTGAACAGCTTCTGTGTGTTAGAAAAAAAAATTAACTCAACCTATGAATTTGTAATTGCTTGAGATTTCACCTCCTGGCCACGCTTCTCTTCCTATGGAGTTATTAAAACCCACACAATATGGTCTAATAATTTATTAATAGTCAACATAAATAGATAACAGCTCACATAGCCATAATGGCCACTGCATGTTAAATAATGAGGGATTATTTAAAAGGCACTTCACTGGAGAGGCGGAAGCGTGGCTGTTCGAGTCTGGAATCATGGTTGCGGTGGCAGATAAACTCACGTACACATGGTCTTCTTGAGTGTTCATTGGCCACACTGTGTCACCAGTTCCCCATGTCCGTTTGGAAGAAGTGGGGTACCGGCTAGTCCTTGCTTAACAGAAGAGGACATCCAAATTAATAGGAGAGAAACAAGCCATTTCTTCATGGAATAAAGTAAAAAAAAAAAAATATTGGAGTAGAGTCATTTTATGGAAAGGGCCTCAACAGTAATACGTCTTCTGCCTCTCCATCGAAGTCTCTCCCATGAAACCCTGGCATGTCTCTCTCCTGGCGGTTCCTTCATGCTGGCGTCTTGGGAAATGAAGAAGGGAGCCTAACCTCACCACAGCCTAATGAGAAACCCCCATCCCGTTCCCACCCCGCTCATCACATTATCTTCCCTGGAGACTTCCTCTGTGCTCCTTTTGAGTGTTTTATAAAATTTCAAATTGAGTAACAGATACTTGGCATTCCAAGCAGAAGGAAGATGGAAGGAAAAATATTTTTATTTGTAAGTGATCCTATATGTAAAGAAATCCTAAGGAAGCTACAAAAAAATTACTAAAACTAATAAATGATTTCAATGAGGTATAGGATATAGGATACAAGATCAGTATACAGAAATTAATTTTTTTTATATACTGGCAAGAATAAAAATACAAAAATTAAGAAAACTATCTAATTTTCAATAGTATCAAAAATAATAATGCAGTTAGGAATAAATCTAACAGAAGAAGTGAAAAATTCATACATTGCCAACCAAAAACCATTGTCGAGAGAAATTAAAGAAGTTCTAGATAAATGAAGAGACATTCCATGGTCGTGGACAGGAGACTTGAAAATATTAAATGGTGGGCTGCCCTGGTGGCTCAGTGGTTAAGCATCTGACTCTTGACGTCGGCTCAGGTCATGATCTCACAGTTCACGAGATTGAGTCCCAAGTCTGGCTCAGTGCTGAAAGCTTGGAGCCTGCTTGGAATTCTCTCTCCCTCTCTCTCTGCCTCTTCTTATCCCTCTCTCCCTCAAAATAAATAATGAACATTAAAAAATTAAATGGCAATTCTTCCCAAATTATTCTAATTAGAAATACGATCCCTATTAAAATTTCAGCAGGTCTTTTTTCCACCAGAAATTTGACACCCTAATCCCAAGATTTATATAGAAATGTGAGCAATGAAGGAGTGTGAAAACAATTTTGAAAAAGAAGAAAGTTGGAGTGCTATGGATTTAACATTTCCTGATTTTGAAATATGCTACAGTAATGCACACAGTGTGGCTTTGACATAAGGACAGACATTTAAATCAATGGAACAGAACTGAGTATCCAGAAGTAAACCCTTAAACTTATGGTCAATTGCTATTTTTAAAAGATGTCAATCCAATTCCATGGCAGAAGAATAGTTTTTTCAACAAATGGTGCTCAAAGAGTTAGATAGTCACATGCAAAAATGTGAATCTAGACCTTTGCTTCACACCACAATAATTTACCCCAAATTGATATGGACCTGTTACAGTTAAAACTATAAAACTTTTAGAAGACATACTAGAAAACAATTGTGACCTTGGGTTATGCAGAGTTTCTTGATAAACAACAAAAGCATGATCCATAAAGGAATGCATTACGAATTTGGATTTCATAAAAATTAAAAACGGCTGTACTTCAAAAGACACCATTACACAAATGAAAGGATCAGCCACACAGTGGGAGAACAGTTTGAAAATCATATGCTTGATAAAATAACTTGTATCCAGAACACAGAAATAACTCTTTTAAAAAGTCAATGATAAGAAAGCAAACAACCCAACTGAAAAATGGCCAGAAAGAGAATGAAAAGACAAGCACAGACAAAGGGAAAATATTTGCAAAAGGCATAACTGACAGGGAGGACTGTTATCCAAAATATACAAAGAATTTTTGAAACTCAGCAGTAAGAAAATGGACAACCTGGTTAAAACATGAACAAAACACCTGAACAGGCACCTCACCTAGGAAGATATACACATGGTGAGTAAGCATATGAAATTCATGTCATAAGCCATTGCAGAACTGTAAATAAAAAGAACCAAGACACACAGCTATATACCTATTCAAATGGTCAAAATCCAAAACATTAACAACAGCAAGTGTTGGTCAGGATGTGGAATAACAAGAATTCTCACTCATTGCTGCTGGAAATGCAAAATAGCACACCCATGGAAGATGGTTTGGTAGTTTCTTATAAAACTAAACACATACTTATGATCCAATAAGCATATTCACACTTACCTAAATGAGTTGGAAACTTTGTCCACACCATAACCTGCACATAGATATTTATAGTAGCAATTTTATTTATAATTTATATGTGGAATCAACCAACTTGTCCTTCAGTAGGAATGGATAGATGGATAAATAAATGTACATCCATACAATGGAATATTATTCAGAGCTAAAAAGAAAAACACTGAAGAAAGCCATGAAAAGATATAGAGGAAACTGAAATATTACTAAGTGAAAAAAATCTGAAAAGGCTACCTATTTTATGAATAGCCACATGATATTTTGGAAAAGGCAAAACTATGGAGATGGTAAAATCATCAATGGTTGCCAGGGATTGAGGAGAAGGACAGATCAACAGGTAGAGTACAGAGGGTTTTGAAACTATACTACAATACTGTAATGGTGGATACATGTCAATATACATTTGTCAAGACCCACAGAGTCTTGACTGTAATGTAACTATGTAATGTAGTGTAGACTATGGACTTTGGGTGAAGATGTGTCCATGTAGGTTCATCGATAGTAACAAACGTAACAATCTGGTGAAATGTGGAAAATAGTTCGACAGGTTCTTAAAAGGTTAAGCATAACGTTATCATATGACACAGCACTCATTTCTTAGATCTCTTTCCAAGAGAAATGAAAATACACGTCCACAAAAGACATATCTATGAATGTTCACCGCAGCATATTCATAAGGAGCAAAAAGTAGAAGGAACTAAAATGTTCAGCATCAACTGTTTCTCCCTACAAAAATGGACTAACTGCTGATAGCTACAATGTGGATGAACTTCAACAACATGCTAAGTGAAAGAAGCCAGACACAGAAGCCTACATATTGTACAATAATATTGATGCAAAGTGTCCAGAAAAGGCAATCTAGAGATAGAAAGCAGCTTAGTAATTGCCTGGAGCCCTGTGAGAGTGGGTGGGGTTGTAGGGATTGTCTGCAAATGGGCAGAAAGGATCTTTCAGGGGAGACTGAACTGTTCTAAAACTGGGTCGTAGTAATGGTTACACAACTGTGTAAATTTACTAAAAATCATTCGATTATACACTTAGTGAATTTTATGGTATGTAAATTATGGCTCAATAAAGCTGTTAAAGACAGCAGATGCTTATTAAGGATGTCAGGAGGGTACAAGAACAGGAGGGCACACATTAAGAAGACTACCTATGATTAATGTAACATCACCCCATTACTGGTGAATGAGCCTTTCAGGACTACCTCCTGCTGGGCACTAGAAATTCACTGTATTTATCTAGGACATGGCCTTCTACTTACATCAAGCAGAGACAATTGAAGTCACCAAGCCCAATTCAAACATCACCCCACTAGCAGAGTGAAACGGGATAACCCCCAGCTTGGTCAGAAAGAGGCTATGACCTATGGGCCTGCACTAAAACAACCAGTGCATCTAGAATGTCTTCCATTCATCTCAGTGGGGGTTAAAAGGCCTGAACAATATAGTTATCACTTAGCAGTCGACTGGCCTCCCCTTTGTACAAGAGCTAGGGTGAGGATAGTAACTGACTTCCATGAAGCTCTTACAAAATGCCTTAGCATACACTAGTCTGTCTGTTCTCACAGCAGCCCTGTCAGTGGATGTGGGGCAAACACCCCTGGCTGACCGGCCTGACCCTCATCCAGCCGCAGTCAAGGAGATATAGGCATACATTGACCAAGTGGGCTCTGGGGAAAGCTTTTGCTTTTTCTGACCCTAAGAGGCCAATCTTCTGTCCCTTCCTCCTCCCCTTTCTCTGTGCCTAGAACAAATATGGTGCTTTTAAGGGATGGCAGTCGTATTGGGACCACGAAGGGAGAAGCTGGTACAAAAGGGCCCAGAGACTCCCAACGATGCTGTCCCGACATGGTCAAGCTGCCAAACCAGGTGAGCAGCATCTCCCTGGAAGGCTTGGTAGGTGAGGCACACGGATATCCCTGCTTGTTTAAATCACCACGCTAGGCTTTTATTGATTGTTGCGAAACCTCTCAATACCTGGTAAGGTAGAAGGCATTAGCTGCAGTTCACTGATGCCAAAACTAAGGCTTTGAAAAACCATGCAACTCAACCAACGCCAAGATGCCAGCAACTGGAAAAACAGGAACGTGTACCCAGCTTTCTGAATCTAGTAATGTAACAGCAACAAAAGGGGCAGGAACAAAAACCACCAGCTGAGCACCGAGTAGGCACAAGGCCTCTGACTTTACTAGCTCCTAAACTTTTCTCTAATTCTTAGGACTCTGCAAGCTAGGTAGTATTATACCCATTTTATGGATGAGTATATTGAGATTAAGAAAGATCAAGCAGGGATGCCTGGGTGAATCAGTCAGTTAAGCATCTGACTTCAGCTCAGGTTATCATCTTGTCACTTGTGAGTTTGAGCCCCGTGTCGGGCTCTGTGCTGAGAGCTCAGAGCCTGGAGCCTGCTTCAGATTCTGGGTCTCCCTCTCTGTCTCTGCCCTTCCCCCACTCACACTCTGTCTCTCTCTCAAAATAAATACACATTAAAAAAAAAGATCAAGTAAATTGCTGAAATCCACATAGCTAGTAAGTGGTGGTGCCAGGATTCTATGTGCTGTGAGGAGAGAATAAAGCATACTCCCTGGGATTTAGTAACTAGCTGATGAAAAGCACTATATACTAGGAAACGGGTCTGAATGATTCCTAGTGGGATTCAGGCTGGCTAGCCAACCTCATCATTCCTGCAGGGGGGATGGGGGGTGTTGGGAAGGTCATACTTTAATCTGTAACATAGACAACTTTCTGGACACAATTGTCCCTTCACAGTTCATGACCACTTTCATACCATAAAGTTCACCTCTTCCAGGAAACCCTCCCTGATTGTAGGCATCAGAGGGCATTAAGGGAGTTCTCCACAGGGGATGTGAGAGTCTGCTTCTCTCTGGAGAGAGGGGTTCATATTCAGTGCCACTTTTTGGCAGTGCCGGACTGATGACATCAATCTGGAGCCTAGAGTAAGTACCAGGATAAGGGAACCCCTATGTCGGGGGTAAAGGGGTGGCTGGCGGGGCAAAGGCTTCAGGGAGAGAAGCAGCTCTTAGCCAGTGCCAGGCACAGGCTGTGTGTGCCACCAGCGGTGGTTGCCACTGGAAGCACAGAATGCACAGTCTGTCCCACATGTGAGGTGCCACGGGGGTCTGTGTGTGGGGTTGGCATTGGGGCAGAGGGGTAAAAAGCAGTACAGAGGGATTTAGAGATGTTCACTGCTAACCACTGTCTCCTTTCAGGATAATGGCCCCTTCTTCTGAGACAGGACTGCAATGCCATTCATCTCCATCAGGCCAAATGGGTTACTCAGCCTTTATGGGCTTAATTCGTTTTTCTTTCTGGGCTCCCTGACTCTCCAACAATGACTGAATACTTGATTTGCTTCAACAAGAGGCATCTGGGATTGATGCCTCTTCAAGGAATCGTGGAATTCTGGGTCAGGGAGAAGCCAGGTCCTCAGGAGGGGTAGTAGGGGTCGGTGGGGGGCCACCCATGGGCTCTCCACCTTCTACAGTCTCCAGTGCTAACAGGGCCTCCGCTGCCCACCTGCAAGAAGGTACCTCCAACAGCCTCTGACTGCGGGGGGGGCGGGTGATGGTGGAGAGCTGACTATGCAGAACTTCCCCGTGCGTTCGTGAGCCTACGCTCCATGCCTCAGACACAATTACGTGGGTCCGAACTTGCACACGCCTCCCGAAAGGTGTTGTTTCCCTACATGTGACTGGATCAACATTTCCACTCTACAAGAAATGAAGGATACATACAGCAAAGCTCATCTCCATGAAAGCAATGAATCTTCTTGGTCAAGTTACCATCCCGCGTCCTTCAGAAGGGAATCTTTCTCTCCAGGGTCACTCTGAGCAAGCCACGGCCTCATACGAGGGCCTTGGGAAGATCAGGAGGAGAACCCCACTGGAAAGAATAATCTCATTATGCTTCTGGGAGCTTCAGCTTAGACTTATCACCTCTTCTTGGAACACAACCCCCTCCCCCCAACCTGCTGCCCTTGCCCCTTCAAGCCTGAAGCTTTTCCCAGACTCCACCTCTAGGGATTAAAAAAAACGACTCTCTCAGCTTATTCAGACCAGCAAATGCCCACTCCCATAGGACTGGAAGCAGTTTGGACCACAGGCAGGTCACAATGGCCGGGCACTTCTACAAACAGCCATCCCCCCTAAGGAATTTCAAACGTGAAACAGACCAGTGTTCTCCCGTCAAAAACATCATAACTCATTTAACATTGAGGTTATTTTTTTTAAATCCTTTTTACTAGATTAAAAAAAAACAACAGTTGTTTCTTTCCTTTTACTTCAGCAGGGTTCCAGATAATAAAAAGATTTATAATTAAGCCAGTAGATTTACTTTTGCTATGCTGCCCTAGATTATGAAAAAGTATAATTATATGCAATTAAAAAATGAACAGTATTTCTTACCCGAGTGAAGCTTTAAAAGTCATTATGAATCCATTAGCTCAGCAGACCTTACAAATGGTCTTCACTACTCCGGACTTCATTTAAATTTACAGCATTGAGAAGTAACTTCTCCCCATTTTGATGGGCTGTGTGTGTGCGTGCCCATACATGTGCATGTTCATCCTCCTCTGCTTTACCAAAAGGAGCCACACATTCGTCTTACATACTAAGGCCATGGTCTTATTATAGAATTTGCCATATTCCTCTGGTCATGCAGCTCATAATGCTTCACTTTGGGAATCTGCCGATGGTCTAGAATGCTTCTAACTTACTCCTGTCCCTATCTCTTACAAGCAGTGATTTATGCTTTACTGCTGACGGCCCAAATGAGACCATGATTGTCAGGATGCTCTCTGGACTGTGTTCTGGTCCCCTCCTCTCCTCCAGCTATATCTGCCTGAATTGTCCCACGGAATTCACTTATGGCTGGGTTACTGTGGAATTGCCACACTTATTCAGATAATTACCTAGCATGATGGGTGCTTTATCTCTTGACTATCAGGGATAACACATACAAGAGAATTGATCTAGACAATCCAGGCACTATTCATGATTTTATTTCAATTGAGCCTTTATGTTTGACAAGAAGTTGTAATTATTGAAAATTTCATCTGCATTAAGATAATGGATCTTACCCAGAAGTCCATTTTCTCTTGTCTCTCAACATCGGAATCACTCTCAGCATCACTGTTGGCAGAAGCCCAGGGTTTATAGCAAAAGACAAAACAAAAAACACCCAGAACCCACCCCCCCCACCTTTTTTCATTTAACTGGCTATCTTTGTCAGCTGATCTTTCCACCTGCTGCGGTGTTTGCCTGTGACATCAGAGCCTTCAGTAGTAGCTCCAACACAATAATCACAATTGCCTGAAGGCAATTCAAAACTATAGATGAATAGTAACCAAGACTTTCTGAATCAGAAGTTCTGGGAGTAGGGCTTGGGAACCTGTCCTTAAATTACTCTCCAGGTGATTCTTAGGAAGCCAGCCCCACATGGTACATAAATTGGCATTTACATCATTCCAGACCAGAAAATGGGCTGGGCACATTCAGGTGGATGAGAGAGAAGGCCCATCTCTGGTCATTTCCCTGTTCTCTGATATTTAGCCTCTTTGAGTGTTCAGGTACAAGTCAGGCTGGACAAGGATCCCAGGCCCAGATCCAGACACCTCCAACCCTCGCAGCCTTCCCTGAGGAGGTGGCTCCAATCTCTGGGGATGCGTCCCTAGAGGAAGATGGTGGGTGGCCCACGTCTCTCTCTCAGTGCAACTATGGCTGTTCAATGGACACAAGCTTTCCCCTTGGCTATTTCCCAATTCTTAGATGTTTTAGTTCCAACGTGCACTTAATTCACCACCAGCCAACAATAAGTTACCTAAAAATTAAAATCCTGCAATACTCAAAACTGAAAGACAATGAGGATGCCAGATGGAAGATAACAAAGCACCGGAATTCAGAAGATCTGGCCTTTAACACCAGCTTTGCCATTTTCTGGTGGCTTTGTCTTGCAGAGGTTACTTCCGTTTTCCAGACTGCCCTCTTTTCCACCTGGGTAACAAGAAAGGTTGGGCCAGATCATGTCCAAATTCCTACCAGTTTAAGTATCCTGTAATAGAACATCCTTCAAGGAGGCTCCATACCTGCTCTTCTAACGATTAATACTTCTGCAGGCACATCACTAAGGAGATTTGTAACTGATCAAGCTATTGATCTCCTCCAGCCTTACTTTGTTCATCATAAAAATGGAATAACAGTATAATTCAGCACTTAGTTGAGTAAGGATTAAATGATACATTCGTCTAAAACCCTTAGTGCCATGTCTGGCACATGGTAAGCATAGAGTGCATGGTACGTGATGTTATCACCATCATCGTCATCACCTTCACCATCACCATTGTCATTATAACAGGATCTCTAGCATTTCAAAGGGCTCACGTGCACTGGCCACTGTTTCACTCTGTCAAGATAACAAGGTAACCTCAAGAGCCTGGGAATAAGGAATCTGGACATAACCCTAACCCTGGATTTCAAAAACAGGGGCTGACCCATTCTGTGAAAGCCTAGGCCCCGTTTTCTCCCCTGCTCTTCCAGCTGGAGAGGGTCACTCAAGCACCACGGAGTGGCAGCCAGATGGGGACAGTGACCTGCATTCATCCTGGGAATCTTTGTGGCACGTCCTGGAGAGTGTTTTGTATATTATTTTAATGAATGGGGTCCTTAGTAGAATGCAGTCTCGGAATCTCAGAGGTCTCCCCCAGCTCTCTTTGCATGGCCATTCCAAGAGCAAAGACTCTTCTAGAGGTCTCCCCTTGAGTCCCAAAGCTTGTAGGGAGGCAGTCTCCTCCTTCAGGCCTGCTGCTCTCAAAGCAACCTCATCTTCCTTCTCCCTCTCCCTCTTTTTCTCTCTCTCTCCGAGTATCTCGAAGCCAAGTTGTTTGTAAACTTCCTCCACCAAATGACTGTTACATGGGTTCGGCTCATTAACATGCAGGCAGTAAAGTACGGCAGGAGCTCTGATTTGTCATATTAAGGAGACTATATTGCTGTGGAGAGGGACATTAAAGGATTTTATTCTAAGACATCCCCCCTGCATCCCCCGCCCAGCGCAGACAAAGTCTCTTGGGACCAGCTTTGCTTCTGTGCTCTCGTTTGCACAGATTTCTGATAAATGTTCCCATCAGTGCCATAGGCCCTGGTGCTGAGCCATTGGACCTTTCCCTTGGGGGTCTCGGGGGTGGGCTTTTGAGATGGCTTTGGGCCTTGAGCAGCCACCATGGGAAAACATTCATCTTTATTCCTTCTCTCTTCTTACCCGCTAGTTGACAGCGAGCGCCCTGTCCCAGGGAGGGATGGGGGACATTCCATCTCTGCCACTGAACGCCTCACCCTCGGAACGAATTGCGGCTTTTCTCTGCCCTCCTCCATACAATCTGATACCATTATCACCAACATCATCAAAAGAAGGTCCCTTTGTAGATTGCATTGTACAAACAGAATTACCCAGACACGGCCGACATTGCCTATTAGGAACGCAAGAGCATATTTACACAGTACCATGGCACATGGGTGAAGGACAAGCCCAGGATGAGAGTAAATCAACAGACGGAAAGATAAATGAACAACAATGCATTTCTATCAAATACATTTCTGAGTGTAAGTGCCATGTGTGTTGGAGGCAGGGCAAAGGGCATGACTGCAGGGTCCATAGGACCAGAATGACAGATGTGAGGGGTCAAGGGCAGGCATTTCCTCTAAGGGAAGCATTAAAGATCAATCTCCATAAGTGGAAGGAAGGCCATCCCGGTCCCCTATGTCCTCTTAGTTTCATTAAAATGCTGTGCTGTTGAAAACCAAGAGGGGAAATGGCTGCTCTGAAGGTTTGGCAGGGACAGTGCTGCACTACTGCCGGGCTCAGGCTGGGGGAGGCCTCCTTATTTTTGTTGTTGTGATGGAGTACAGTTGACATACAATGTTTCGTTTGTTTCAGGGGGACCACATGATGAGTGGACAGTCCTCTATGTTAGACTGGGCTCACTATCTGTGTAGCTACCATCTGGGGGACTTCTGGATTTAGATATCAAGGGCTAGCCAGGAAACTCTGTGCCAGGCTCACTGTGAAGAAAGAGCCACTCAAGGCTGGCAAAAGGAACACAAGGCCAAATTTCCTCAGAGCGGATGAGGCTCCCTTGCAGCTCAAACCTTCCAGAAGACGTAGGGCTCACCTTGGGCCTTCTTGGAGCTGGCTGAGCCGAGATAAGACATGACTGAGGCCCATACTCTGAGACTTGAGCAGGGAAGCCCAAGTGGGCAACTTGTGCCCCCACCCTGCCCTGCCAATACCTGCATGCCTGGAGGGAGCGGTGCCAGCCTCCTATGATTCCTCTCTCAGTCTAGACTGGAGCAGAGTTGGAGAGAATTGAATTCCCTCCTCCATTGCTCCTGGGGCTGCTAATTCATAGTTGCATTAGCTTTCATTTGGATAACAGCATGGGGGATTGTCAGATATTGGCTCTGACCAAATTTAATCTACAGGCTGCGCTCTGCCCTCTTTCCACTTGCCTTTTACTCAAGACCCTAATGAAGAGATTTATCTGATTGGTTTACTCGAGTCCTATCTGGAAGGAATAGCTGTGCACTCCCACCTCTCTGCTGTCCACTCCAATCAAGAATGGGGGCTCTCGCAACTCTCTCAGTTCTGAAACAAATTAAATCTCACTGACAGACTCTATCTGCCTCGAGTTCTCCATTACGCTTCGCTTTGGGTTTGCGTTCACAGTGACAAAACTGCTTTGACACGTTGGAAGATTCTCAGGGCTCTGTTCTCTGCAGCCCCCGCCCCCACCTTGCTGCTGTCCAGTGTGATATCTGTAATGACAAGACCCACCACTCAGGCATCCTGGCGTCAGCAGCTCCTATCAGCGACACTCAGCCGCAAGTACGACATGACGGGCTGTGTGGGGGGCTGGAGAATACCTCCACTCACTTCATGGAGGGACCATTTCTGCTCCTTTCTTCACCGTACTTCAAGCCAGCATATCTAGGCCTTTTGAAAGCAGTCATTCTCCACCCCCCCTCCCCCACTCCCCGAATCTCCACAAGGTCCCTAGAAGAATGTGGCCTGGGGCTGTTCAGTATCTTTTTAGTCTGCACCTGCAATTTAGCCAGTCTTTAGATATGTTCCCCTAGGCAGTGGGGAAACAGATCTCAGGTTTCCCCGGGTGCCTTCAGGGGAGGCTGCTAACCTACCTCCACCCTAATAGCCTCATTAGACTTACCACAGATATTCCCTCTGCTGCACTGGGCTCCCACACTGAAGCCTTCTCATCTCCTTGCGACAGCTGCAGAAGAGGGGAAAAGTCCCAAGCAGGCCACCATCATGACTGTGACAATAACGCATGTTGGTAATTACACATTCTTCATTTTTGAGCTTCTGTTAGTGCTTTGAGAGTTGTTTTATTAGAATTAATCATTGCAGTGGTATTGGTTATAGCTGTCACTTGAGGTCCATTACAGTCCCTGTTAGCTCTAAAATTCTCTTAATTCACAGGTTCATTCATTCATTCATTTATCAAATACATGTTGAGTACTTGTCACGTGTTAGGCCTTTTGCTAAGAGTTCCTTGGATTAAAGCCCCAAGGGATCAGTGCTACAGCAAACTAGGACAGAAGGGGAAACGAGGACCTGCTTCTTGGATGCAGGTCCTCACACACCCTTCCCACTTCTGGTTCTGCTGTCCCCCACAGCCACCAAACCTCTTCTCTGGTCCCTGCATCTATGCAAATTCCCTTGGATCAACCAGCACACCAGCCATAAACAGTAAGGATGGCCTGTCTAAGGAGCAGAACTATCACTTCCCTCCCCAAATGCACTGACTTCCGATGGGGTTCAGGATAGCCCCTCAACCCAGAAAATGCCACGTTAGCATGTGGATTATTTTGAGCTGAAGGCAATTGAGACCCGGGGTAGTTAAGAAAAACTTTTGTCCTTCCATTAACCCCACTGAAGAATCTAAATTGGAGGTCTTCCCCAGAATAAGGGTCATTAACAGATCAATTTTTTCAGAGTGGCCCATCTGTATGGCAGGGCAAACATCTGATTACCAAACATCCGCTCCTCTTACAGCCCTGTGAAGTGCACTCCTTCCCTCTCAAGTTCCAGACCCTCCTTAGTTTCAGGATGACATATAGTCGTCGTTTTGCCTGATGGTCTTTGGAATTTCCATGTCTATGTGGATTCCCCATTATAGACACCTATTAAATTTGGTTTTCTCCTGTTATTCTGTCTCATGTCAATTTGATTCCTAATCAAGCTACAAGGACCTTCAAGGGGACAGGATTCTTACTCCTCGACACCTCCTTCATCACATTCCAATCACTTGTCACGTGCCCTTCCCACAACTTATCGTGACTGCTGATATATTAGGCCCTTTCCAGATCTCAAATCTTGGGCTGGTGTTTTAGAAATTAGAGATTCAGATGGTCTCTGGAATCCTACTCAGAACTGCCAAGAATTCTACATTGGAACCCAGAGCCCTAGAATTCAGGCTCATCCCACTTGTGAGAACAAGAACCCTGACCTCAGATTCCAGGCCTCGGGTTGTAGCTTTTCTTCTGACATGATGCTGAAGCCTCAGGAGACTGAAAATTAGAAAGTCACACCACACAGTGGCCCCCAGGCTCTATAACTGGTTAGCCAGCCTTGTCCCTAGAAGGGAAGGCTTGGTTGCTATCATCCTGGGAATTGCGTGGCCTGGGCTGTATGTCTGGTTCGGTCATCACATATTGGGTCTCCCAGCCCAAACCACCCAGCCTCCCTGGGCCACGGCTTCCTCATTCTGCTATAGTGATTTCTACATGTTCCAAAAAGGATTTACAAGCGGCTCCTATAAAATCTAAGTCTAGACTAGATGTTCAGTAAGATGAGCTTCTGCTCTAAAATTCCACAACTGATTCACTTATTTATCTTGGGAATGTGACTTATGCCAGCCACTATGATGAAAGCTCACAAAATATGTCCCAGTATTCATAACAGTAAGGACATCATTTATGTCATAAGATCAAATGGCTATAAAAATCAAATGCTTGTGTATTTTAAAAGTAAGTGTAGAAATAATTATTGCCCATAATAGTATTTATATACTAGGCAATACATGAAATGTTCTACATGGCTTCTTGCAATTTATCTGCAAAAAATGGCCATATTTGGCAGATACGATTACACACATGTTGTCCAATGCTTATTGCATGATGAGATTATGGCAGACCTTATACTAGGTACTTGATGTAATCCTGTAGATTCTGCATCACCGGGCCAAGAGGGGTTAAATAAATTCCCAGTCACATAGCTAGCAAGTGGCAGAAAGGACCAGAAATATAGTCTGCCAAGCTCTAGAGCCTCAGCTCCTAACTGCTAACTATCCTGCTTACCTCAGGTTGGTTTTATGATCTTCACAATGTCAGCCAAACCCAGTGTTTTCTAAGCCAATAGCTTCCTCCCTCCTACTGTCCTTTCCTCATTCAGTTTCTCCTACTCATGAGTGAACCTTCCCCATCGAGATCTTCTACCCATGAAATAGCCGCTTTGTATTCTCTGCGCTTCACTGGTTCTCATTTCCGATTGCTACCTGAAGGCTGCTATTTTCTTCTTGTCTTCCACTCTTTGCTTTCTCCTTCACCTCTCCTGTAACTCTGCAAAATATCTGTGAATTGGCTAAGTGCAAGGACTCTACCATGTTCTGATTCTAGAGGCCCAAACTGTGAACTCCTTGGTAAATCCTAGCTTAATATTATAGAGCCCAGAGCAGAAGTAGACACAGGGAATTCCAGAACACCCTTCCCTAAAGCCAGAAATGTGGGCGGCTTGGCAAGTTTTGGGACTGGATGGCCCCTTTCTATCTTGAAATCACATTTGATTGGGCGGTGTAATGTGAAAGGAAAAGCATGAATAGCAACTGAATTGAGTTATTCATGAACACAGTACATGCAAACACCATTTTAAGATAAAGAGCTCTGAGTCGGGCTCTCACATATCACATGGGAGACAATACAGCAGACAATGGAGAGATAGGTCTCTATAGACTGGGATAAAATGACTAAAGGAGCCTCCGGCTCTCCACGTTACCTAAAGAAATCTGGGAATGTTCATTTCATAATGTACAGCATCATCTTAGTGAGTTCAAAATAATGACTTGCTCTTTCAGACCAATCTGAAGTCAGTGCACTCTTGGATCTCAGTCTAGATGGGTGACTCCTGGAAGCTGTGTAGTCATTTCAGCTGTCAGGAGGCATGATACTGGAATGGGAAGCGAACCAGCCCTCACATAATCCTGATGCCATGAGGTGCTATGTGATAAAACATGGCGTCAGCCTCCTCAAGAGTTAACTTTCATATCCCAACTGCTGCTTGGCTACCCCAAAACTCCAACACAGCTTGTTATTTCATAAGAGGTGTTAAATATTAATTGTTCATTAAAACACATATTATTGGATGTTTAACTACCGTGTAATTGATTTTCTATCCATTGCCTCGTGGTTAACCCTCAATAAATGCTTTTTGTAATCAACTTAAAGTACAATACCTACCACGCTTGATATCTTTCTCTTTTGATTTAATAAGAAACCAACTCTACATTACTGAAATTATTCTTTATCATTAAAAAAAATGGCCAAGTTTCAAACACAGTATGATAAAAACTCTGGATGAATCTGGCTCCCTCTACAGAAGGATCTTGGTGTAAGCAAGAGCCCAGGGGGACCGAGAGCCTCTTCTAACCATTGTGATATTCACTAAGGTCCAGGACTGTCAAATTCTATGCTCATAGCTAGAAAGACAATGGAGTCATTCTAGAATGGCCATGCAGGAATCCAGGTTCATAGTCCAGTGTGACAGATAGTACAGCGCTTCCCAGGGTTGAGAGATCAAGAAAATTAAGAGAGGCTCAGGTTCTCCAAAGAACATCAGAAACAATTAAGCATTAATAAAACATTTAGGAGATCCATCATTTAGTACCTTTCTCCAGGGCTTTACCCAATGATACTCCCTCACTCCCTTTAAGTCTTCATAAAAATCCTACCTCCTCAGGGAGCCTGCCTCATCTTGATAGGAGTAAAAAAAGTGACTGACCCCAACCAACCATAGGATAGGCAAAGTGGGAAAAATGTTTTGTGCAACTCCAGGAAGGCAGAAGGCTGGGGCGAAGATAGCAATTCAGATGGCAGTGTAGGAGACATGAGGTGGATGACACCACTAACTCATCCTCAAGAAAAAGTGTGCACAGAATCCCTGACCCTCCCAGTCTTCAAAACACACACACACACACCCACACACACACACCATAACACACCAGGGTTGAATGAATAATAAATAAAATAATACATGGAAAGCTCTCAGAAAAGACATAGAGCAAGTGCTTAAAATGATAGCTATTACTGCTTTTCCATCATTATTATTTATTATTCTACAACATGGTTTTTAATTCATTTAATCTCCTTACTACTGGACATGGAAAGGAATATTACATTTTGATTGATTCATTCATTTAGTTCCTTAGATACTTTCCTAGATATGAATTTACGGGTTCTGCGGGTATGATTTTTGGTGAGCTTTTAAAACCTCTAACTTAGTCTTTCTAGAAATGCTTATGTAAACAGTGTATGAGCCTACTGGCTACCATGGATTAGACATCTTTTCAAGGTAGCGAGTCTTCTGTCACAAGAAGCTAGCAAGAAGCAGAATGATCCCTAATTGGAACTGCTGTAAAGAGCATTCAGGTGATCTGTAGGCAGCTGGACTCTTGGGTCCCTTCAGTTCTTAAACTTTATAATTATGATTCTTCTCAAACACCGAAACAGTGATCCACATGCATCTTCATGTAGAGCAACATAACGATGTGTTTCAAACTCAAACCTCAGCAGGCTGCTCAACTTCCTCCCTGAATGCTCTCACCCTTGGAGATCAAAGGCTGAACATTTCCCCATTCAGCCCGTGACAAAAGAGAGAGACCGCCCTAGCAGCAAGCTGTTGTTAGACAAATAGGAATCCTCTTCTCAAAGGGCATTCTCTTCTGCATAGTGAGTGGGAAGCCTGCAGTATTTAGGACACATTCCTAAAATAAAATTCAGCGGCCACCAAATGACTCAGTGTAGGAGCCTTCATTCTCTAAGAGAGAAGGAGGGCTGCTAAGAATGGCAGGAACCACCCACAGATGGTCTGCACCAGTTGCAACAACAGATGCATACACAACACAGCCCTTTTCTCTGAAGCATCCAGCCAAGCTCACATCGAGTTCTCCACTGTGTACGTTAAAACCAAAATAAATAATCCAAGAAAATCTGCACATGTCTGTGTGTTTGGGGTCCAAGATAAATCAGGCAATAGGCCCAAGAGGAATTTAAGACATTTGGCCACTCTTTCCTTCTTCCTTTCAGTTATTTATTTATGGAAACTTAAGCATTAGATCACTTTCCAGCTTTAAAATATACAAAGATACCCAGTGCCCCAACATTAAGGCTAATCTCTACTGGCTGGTGTTTAAGATCCCTTGGAATCTGAACCCATTTACTGAGATACTTTCATGTCCCTTCAATGCTCCAGCTCAACCAGGCAGGTCTCCTTACTGTGGCCACCTTTCTCCTGCCATTCATTATTTCTACATGCAAGTCTCTACTCTTGCTTGATGCATTACAAAGGAAGCTTACACTTTCCGCCTCCATTAGGAAGACCTATCCTTCTCTGAGGTCCTGCTGGGTATGCCTCTGCCAGCTGGTGCTGAGATGGGCTGATTCTCTCCTTCCACATCTCACATTACACAGAATAGGGTGGAGGTAGGGAGCTGCCATTTGCATACTTATGATTGGAATTCTGGGGTGCTAGGACTGGATATTAGAGGAGTTCCATCTGCATAGAGCACCTAGATTCCTTGGTAGAAAAAGTGATGAGGCAGAACCTGAGCTGAGAGGCCTCTTAGGGAAGAAAAATTCATCCTCCCAAAAAAGGGGACCAGGGGCCAGTCTCATTTAAAGACAGGGTTCCTGCCCCCATGAGGGCAGAGAACTAACTCAGGGGCAGGAGAAAGTTCAAAGATAAGAGTTTTGTTCGGAAAAACCAGTTTCCAGACATCAGAGCAAAATATTCCCAAAAATGTGTCACCATTGGCAAAGCCCTAGAAGCATGTTACCAGATACACGGGGCTAGGATGGGTGTGGACAAAAATGTTTACTATATAGTCACTGTCCTGAAAACCCCTAGTTCAAAGAAAAGACAGTTTTTTCTATGTGAGCCGGGTCTAGGAGACCTCATGGGCACAGAGGCATTTCAGTTGAGCCCTGAAGGGAGGGTAAGTTTTAAACAAATGAAAAATAGGGAATGCCTCACCCTGAGAAAAGCTGGTATCTTCTCTTGGACAGCTCCTGCTCGAGATGTACACACTTAATATACTCACTCTTTGCCTTGATAAGAAACATAAGCTTGGTAATGGACTTGGGCCTGCAGAACCCCCAAAAGATGCTCCCTATGTAAATAGATTTTGAAAACTTGTCAAAAGGAGAATTGAGAATTCTGGTGAATGCTGAGGGTTCACAGGGATATATGACTTCTCGCTGGTTGCATAACTTCTACGAGTCTAAGATTCCTCATCTGTGAATACGGGACTAAGATCTTGTGGAGCTGTTGTGAAGACTACAAACAGCTAACAAATGGTAGCTCTTATACAGAAGGGTCTAGCATCTAGTTGGAAAAGCAATGCTGGGGCTGGAAGAGAGATCAAAGAAGCTACAAGTTTAGAAGTTGTCCACAAAAGGAAGGAAGAGATGCTCAGAATAGCTGAACTCTATGGAAGAAAGATAGGAAATTCATATCAGAAATACTAATAGTAGATACACAGATACATACATAGATTTGAGGATTCATCTTTAAAGTTAGGAAGGAAAACAAATGGCCAATTGGTGATAAATTAGGAGGACCTATAAGCTAAGAAACAATCCCCAGAAATAAGGTGAGATCAGCACATCAATATAGCAGAGTTTCAGAGTTTAAGACCAAATGTGGTGTCAATATTCAGCGATTATGAAGATGAGGCGTGGGAAGTGTAACATCCTTAATTTTCTCATGAATTGTTTCACTGGTGTGGTAGATGCCACAGTTCAGTGATTGGATGTGGGCCAGGAGTCCCAATTCAGCAGGTCTGTGGAACAGCCTGAGCAGAGGTGTTATTTGAAAAACTTTTCAGGTGAATTCTGGTGAGACACAGTTTTAAGAATCAACGCCTTAGACTGTTTATAAAATAACTTGGCTCTACAAAGTTGAAAAGGATAGAAGGTAGAGGAACAATGAAGGTTTAGCAACAAGCAAGTTTTGTTTATTTATAACCTATATTTGTTGGCTACTCATAGCCTGTAGAAAAGAAGATAAAGACCAAAGATGCATATGTGGGTCAAGGTGACCATGGGTGGCTCCATCAGTATATGTTTCCTACTGCCGCTGTAACAATCACAAAATCAGTAAGTGAAAACAATACCAATTTATTATGCTACAATTCTGGAAGTCCAAAGTCAAAGATGGATCAGCAGGGCTAGGTTCCTTCTGGAAGCTCAAGGGAAAGTTTATTTCCTTGTTTTTTTCCAAGTTGTACAGGCTGCCTGTATTCTTGGCTCACTGCCCCACTCCTCCAAGCTCTGCTTCTGTTGCCACCTCTTCTTCTCAGACTCTGTCCCTCTCTTGTGATTACATTGAGCCTCCCCACATTATCTAGGATCATCTCCCCATTATAAGACCCATAACCAAATCTCATCTGCAAAGTCACTTTTGACATGTAAGGTAACAAACTCAAAGGCACTGGGGATTAGGATGTGAGCATGTTTGGGGCCATCATCCATCCACTATAAGAGGTATAAAGCACATGTGATACAGATAGCATTGGAATAGAGAAGCCATATATACCTTTTGCTGTGTAGGATAAAATAAAAGAAGCCGAGAAGGCCTAACAATCTAGAGACCTGAGGTGGGTGTATCAAGAGAAACACTTAAGGCCTTTGATAAGGGCTTTCATATTTTTGGATTTTTCTCTAATTAGAACATAAGCTTCAAAGGGGTAGAAGCCATGTCTTCCAGTTGCTAGTTTGTCACCCATAGCATGTAAGCTCTTAGCAGAACCCACAACAGATGCTCAATAATGCCTTACTGACAAACATGAGTGCTGGGCATAATGAGGAATTTTGGGGTGTATCTGCTACTGATTGATGGGTGTATTCTACTTAGGAATGGCTCAGAGTAGTAGACAATTCTGAACAAGAAGACTGTTTTGTGTCAGGAGAATGCATGCCTACCCCCTCCTCCTTACAGAAGGACTAACTGCACTTAAAGTGGTCAAGACAGTTGTGCCAATCATCATGCTGGCACATGAGACATTGGAGACAAAGCAACCAGAAGGAAAACTAAGTCTCTGAGTGACGGAAGGAAAGGCAGGAGCCACAAATCGACTGGTCCAATCAATCCTGCAGAGAGGCAGAGGAATTGGCCAAATGCTCCCTGGACAGCCTTTCCACTTTATTGAAGTCTATAGCAATGAACTCCTCTTGAGGGAAGAAGCAATTGACCAAAGGAAAAGGGAAAGAGGAACCAAAATCATGCTTTAAAAAAAAAGCTGGTTAGGACAACTATCTATATGTTTATCCTACAAATCTGTCTTGTAAAAGGTTGAAATAAAGACAGGAGAGAGAGGAACAGTAAGGGTTTAGGAACCAATGGAGTTTTGTTTACCTGATTCTGACTTAAGCATGTTGATAATCCAAAAGAAGAACCAAAGAAAAAAAGACCAAAGACATCAATGTGAGTTAAATACACACACTACACTCTCACACACACACACACACACACGTGCACACACACATATTTGAGAGGGAGAAGGAGAGACCCATCAATCCACCAAGTACAACGACAAACAAAAGGCTGATTGTTGACAGAAAATAATCAAATCGGTCACCGATTTTTCACGAAAGAGTAATTCTTACACATTTAAGCCACAGGCTGGCAGGAAAGAATTTTCATGATTTCTGCTTCTCCAAGGCCTCCCAAACAGCTTTTCTGATACGCTTTTTTTATATAAATTCTTCAGTGACTTTTCCCTGGTGTTATTAGTTTGGGTTTTTCTCTGCCTGCCACAGGCTTATTTATGTTATCCTGATTTAGATCTTTTCTTTCCCCTTTTCTTGCTTTGCTGAGGCTGGGTCTCATGGCACAATTGGCGAAGTGACATATAGAGGAGATGCAGATCTCCCAGACATGTGTGTGTGTGTTCCAGACGTGTGTGTGTCTGTGCGCACACACGTGCATGCATGTACATGTGTGTTCATGTGTGCATGCGTGCGTGCGTGTGCGTGCATGTGTATGCATATTCGTGCAGTCTGAAGTCTCACCAGGGCTGTGAACATCTCTCATATCGTATGTAATTTCCCAGGGTTTCCAAAGGAGAGGGACTGAAGTAGTGAAGTCATTGCCGGTGGGCCCAGAGCATAAAGAGCCAGTCACTGCTTGCACCCAAGTAGGGAATAGAAGGGAATGTGGGAAGTTCCTCTGTCTCTCAAAGAAAAGTATGTCTCAGATTTGACATTTTATTTTACAGTCACATTAGAGTTGAGTTCAGACATATTTTATTTTATTATAGCTGATTATTTGTTACTTTAATGGAGAACTGATTGATTTACTTAATATTCATTGCTGATAATAGGAATTCTGCAAACTACAAATTGTCTGGGGGCTCAGAAACACTTCTTTCCACCCTGGCTTTCTTGTGCTGTCCTATCACTTGCTCCCCTTGCCCCGTTCCCTCCCTGCCCTTTATACTGGCCAGGCAGAGCAAAACCTTGCTTGTCCACGGAGGAGGGGAGATGGTCTTTTCAACTCAGTGAAAACCTCATAAGACAGCCTGATTCACAACATTATATTTCAACCCAGGAAGGGCCATTAAAGGTCATCTAGTTGAAACTCATGGGCAGTTCATTTCCACAGTCATTACTGAGTGCCTGCCATGGTAGGCTTCACCTCTAGACAGCCTGGCTCTGTCAGAGAGCTCTATCAGAACGTTCTTCCTCATCTGAGGCAGAAATGTCTCTCCTGATGTGCTCCCTACCATATACGTTTCTGGAATGGGTGCACAAAGGAAGCGTTAACTGAGATAGATACATTATGTAGGAGGTAACATTGTCCCTAGCTTTCCCCCTTACTGGCACCCTAAGCACGGTTGATACAAATATGTCCCAGGTGCCCTAAGTTAGCCGAAGCTGAGAGGTCAGTCGGGAGAAAGGGAACTGACTCGCTCACTGCACTGGCCTTGCTCTGATTACATTAGTGCCCAGACAGCCATGTCTCTCTGCGGGGGTTCTGTCGTAGGCATGTGGCATTTCACTTCGGTCTTCCTGCTGAAATTGGTTTGAAGCATGAATTAGGGGAAGGGGCCAGCAGGGTAATGAGGTAATGGGGGAGATGGAAAAGTGAAAACAAGTTGCTTTAACCCCTAAAGAAAGCATTTCTTTAGCAAACAGCAATCACTTTGAAAGCAATTGACAGAAAGCTGGCTTAATCCTTCTTCTGGAGATACTCACAGCTGCCTGCAGTTTTTAATTAATACACTGGGCTCGCTAACAAAGGGGAGGAAGTAGGAGAGCATTAACAGATTTACTTACACAAGTCAAGGAAAGTGCTTTGCGGGAAGTGCCCTGGCTGCCCATAGGCCTTGATCCGCCTCTGCCCCTCCCTTCTCTGCATGTCAACCGGCTAGGGTGGTCTAAGGGAGCCGAGAGGGAGAGCAGGCTGCTGTGTGGTTTGAGTAGGGCAGGGAGATTGCCTAGGCCACATTCCATTCAATTCCCCCACCCCCAGTGCATTTTTCCCTCACATAATGCATTCATTCATTCCACAAATATTTATTGAGCAGTTACTAAATGCAAAGCAGACACAGTGTCTAAACTGAGGAACTGTATTTATATATCAAAGGCTTGAGCTAGGTGCTGAGGTGTGATATGAAATATAAAAGCAAACGTGAGGGATGCTTGGGTGACTTAGCCTTAATTTGAGCTCAGGTCATGATCTCACAATTCCTGAGATCGAGCCCCACACCAGGCTCTGGGATGATAGCACAAAGCCTGCTTGGCATTCTCTCTCTCTCTCTCTCTCTCTCTCTCTCTCTCCTCCACCTCCTCCTCCTCCTCCTCCCCTGCTTGTGCTCTCACTCTCTCTCTCTCTCTCTCAAAATAAACAAATAAACTTTAAAAAAAAAGGCAAAAGGGGGCTTGGGTGGCTCAGTCAGTTAAGCATCTGACTTGGGCTCAGGTCATGATCTCCCCGTTCGTGAGTTCAAGCCCCACGTCGAGCTCTGTACTGGCAGCTGGGATCCTGGAGCCTGCTTCAGATTCTCTGTCCCCTTCTCTCTCTGCCCCTCCCCATTGCACTCTCTTTCTCAAGAATAAATCAACATTAAAAAATTATTTAAAAAAAAAAAGCAAACATGATACTCATCTGCAGAAAACTTTGGTCCAGTGAGAGAAACAACCAGGGCTAATATTCTGGATGGTGGTCTGGGTCTGTACTGCCCATGTCCACTTTGATTTCTCTGCTCTGGTTGGTTGGTGCCATCAATGTACCAGTTCTTACATAGTTTGAATACTACTCTAGAAACATGAGCCTGAATAATTACTCAAATAAATGCAAAATTAAAAAAGTCCTATGAAGAAAAAGACATAGAACTAGGGGTCCATCTTGAATCAGGGGGATTCAGCAGAACCTCCATGCTGTGTTCTGTGTTGCCCTGTGTTGTTGAATCCCACGTACGCCCCCCCTGCTTGCCAAGTCCTGCCTCTCATTGTGACCAGCTTCCCAGACTCCAGTCTGCCTCTCTGTGTCAGATGCTCATCTGTCCTGTTCACTCATTCATTTGTTCATTCATTCATTCATTCATTCATCCATTTGTTCATTCCTTTTCATTCACTCACTCAGCCAATGGGCACTTGCTAGAGGCCAGCCACTGAGCCATGCCCTGGGAACAAAATGCCTTCTGGGCCCTTCCAGAGACCGAGCACGGCTATCTTCCTCACCCTCCTGTGGAAGGGTCTTTCTCTTCTAGTTAGCAAATCTGATGTCAGAGTCACTCCATCTGACAAAGTCTCTCCTCGTCTGAAACTCCCTGTCTCCTCATATCTCCATCAGTCCATTTCCACGTGTCTAAGCATTTTAATGGCATATGGTTCCAGGGGGGAATCTCCAAATGAGAGAAAATTAGCAACTGTGCTTATTGGGCTAAAGAAAACGACTAGAGGGGAAGTTTTCTTTAAAAATACCCACAAGAAGCAGCAGCCCAAGGAGATGTGACTGCAATAAAAATGATGATTTCTGTTAGGGGTGGTAGTGGGGGTGGACTGTCAACTGCATTTTCTTTCCCCCGGAATGCGTCACAGTCATTAATTTGTTTAATTTATTTTTTTGCCTCTTCCCTAGTGAAGCAGCCCAATTCACTGTCGGCCTACCCATCAGAACAAATTACACTTTGGAAATATCCGAGCGCTTCAATTCTCCATTAAATATAATAAGAAAACACAATGCACTGTTCTGGCCTGATGACTTCTCACCAAGGATCTACAAGCACTTTTTACAACAGCTGCTAGGCAATTCTAGCTGTCATCCTTGGTAACACAGACACAGGAAAACAGGCCCATGACCACCAGGCCTGGCATCAGTTTATACTCGTGAGAGCGTGCCTCTAGAGTGATGTTTTTAATCCACTTCAGGTGTGTATGATCTGATTCCGCAATACAATTTCAAAGTCTTTTTAGCAGGGGCCACATTTCTGCTTCTCTGATATCCCTCAGTGAACCCCATAGTGGCCAAGCCAATCGCTGCTGTGACGGATGCCTTCACAGAGCTAAAGCCTATGAGAACAGAGCTGGTTTTCTACCTCCCAGCCTCTGTGACTTATCACTAGGCTCAAATACTCATCTCTCTTTTCTTCCCCCGACTCTCTTGCTTCTGGCTTCTAACCAGCCATCGCTCAGATCTTGAAAACTGCTCACCACTGCAGATCAGTCTGTCCTAAGGAACATTGCTAATTGATGATCACATTTCATTTGCAGGATGTTATCTCACCGGTGCAGATTGGAAATTGAAATGTCCAGAGGTTGCACATATGGGGGATATGGCTCTTTCAAGTCAGATATACATTGTCAAGTATTAATATGTGATTTTTTTTATTGCAAAAGCTTGTCAAAGGTTGTGGGGGGAAGGTGAGAGCTGGGACCTACCTCACCCGATGTGGAGCACATCTGAGGACAGAGTCCCTAGGACTGCCAGATCTGCAGTTCTGGAGCCTGAGAAAGAGCGTCTGCAGGGGAAGGTTGGACCACAGCAGTCTAATGAGTGCTTGGGTGGGAGAAGTTTCTAAGATGAGGTGGGCTCTGTTGCAAGTCTTGGGCTGTCTGCCGAGTCAGTGTTGACTTCTGCCTGGACAGAAAAGAGAGATATGAGGCCACGCCTTGGCCTCTTCCTGTGCAGGCAATCTGAAGGGCCATGGGTCACCTGAAGGGACAGGTGGTATATACAGACCTAGATGTCTAAACCTGGGTCTGGTGCCAGTTTTACCACTGACTGGCAAATCAGTCTCAAGGAACTTTTGTTTCCTCTTCTCTAAAGTGGGCAGGGTGCCATCTATATCAAAGGCTGCTGTGTCACTCAGTGATAATACTATTCAATCATGTGCTACAAAGACAATGAAGAAGAGAAGTCTCTATTGTCTCTAAAGCCTGGGGCTTCTTATGATCTCAAGTGGATTGAGTTTTATGTTCGCTGGACTATCGTAGCCTTGTTGTTGTTGTTGTTGTTGTTAAAGTTTACTTATTTGGGGAGAGAGAGAGAGAGATTGAGAGGAGGGAGAGAGAATACCTGGAGGGACAGAGAGAGAGAGAATCTCAAGCCAGCCCCGTGCTGTCAGCATGGAGCCCAACGCAGGGCTCGAAGTCATGAACTGTGAGATCATCCCCCAAACCAAAATCAGGAGTTGGATGCTTAACCAACTCAGCCATCCAGATGCCCTGGACTATTTCACAGAATGGCTGGCAGAGTTCAAGGAGATCATGTATGTCAGACACAATGCCTGGTACTTCACAAGTGTTAACTTACCCTAGTTTCTAGTAATTGTGGTTTCACATTTTAAAAAGACACTAAAAGGACTTTTGGGAGTGTAGTATGAAAATGTGATCATGACCATTGATCAAGCACAAAGACAATATGTTGAAAACATGGGGATGTCTTCAGACGTGTGGCCAGATCCTAAATGAAGTTTACATGGGCTCGGGTTCCATGAAATATCCTCCTTTAAACACTGGTGTTTAAAGTGTTTCACGCGAGCACCACTAAGTGATGAGGTGAAGAGGGACCCACATTTAGGAGCCTGAGACCCACCAGCACAAAACCTCCCTAGCAAAAGGCAATTAAGGTAGTTGTGGGATTACTCCTAAAAAGAGAGCATTTCCTCCATCTCTTTTACCTTCTCTGTCTCTTCCCCTTCCTTTTTCTCTCCATGCCCCTTGTGATGGTTAATTTTATGTGTCAATATCACTGGCTCACAGGGTGCCCAATATTTAGTCAAACCCAATTCTTTGGGTATTTCTATGAGAGTACTGCAGAATTAATATTTACATCAGTAGACTAGGCAAAACTAATTGCCCTCCCTAATGTTGGTGGGCCTTGTCCAATCTGTTGAAGGCCTGGCTAGTACAAAGAATTCTGAACCCCCTAAGAGGAAGAGGGAACACTTCTTGCTCGACAGCTTGGATGGACTGTCACCTTTCTCCTGCCTTTGGACTTGAGCAAAAACATTGGCTCTTCCTACATTTTATCCTGCTGGCTTTTGGGCAGACACCCAGCGGTATGCTGGCTCTCCTGGTTCTGCATCTTAGAGATAGCAGACTGTCGAACTTTTCAGGCCCCATAATGAAGTGAGCCAATTCCATATATATAAATGCTATTGGTTCCGATTCTTTGGAGAACCCTGATATACCCCTAATATACCCCTAAATGCTGGTTTTCACTGGGGCTTTGTCTTACCATTTTTTCTCCTTATTCCACATGCTGTACTTAGATAATCTCATCCACTCCCAAAGCTCTAACCACCCACAACTCATATGTTAAAAAAAATTGCAAAACTTTCTCTTTGATCCAGATCCCTCCTAAGCTCCAGCTCCAATATCATATATAAAATTGTTAACCTTTCCTTAAACCTTTTCTTGAATCTTTCCTTGAATGTCTTCTTGCCCCCCACCCTCCACCCAGCCAGCCTGTCCAAAGACAGATGGAAGCATTTTCTATGCAAACCTACCTTCCCTCCACTGGTCTCCATTTCAGGACTGTCCTGCCTTCCACTCCGTTACTGAACATTGGGGCCATGCATCGGACATTCCCCAAATCTGGTTAATGCTCAAGGACAGTATACTTAACCTCTTGACTCCTCTCACATCTCAACTCTACCCTCTATGTCCATTAGTCCTGCCTAGGTCATTGTTTATCATTTCTTCTAAGTGTCTACTACATATATTTGTATACACCTGTCTTTCTATGTTAGAATCTGTCTTCCTTCTGGGCAGGAGTCCTGATTGATCTTTTTTTAAATCCCTCAATTCCCAGCAAAGTACTTGACAAATATCAGATACTTAACAAATGGCTGGTGTTTGAATGAATGATTGAATGAGTGAATGGCCTCCCTTGGAAGTTCATGGGAAACAGAGAGAAAGGCAGCACATCTGATAAGACCTTGGCATGACCCAGGAAACAAGAATCAGAAAAATAAGTTAATTTATCTTTCAGAAATAAATAAAAGGAAAATTCTCCTTGATTAAATGTGAAATGAGGAAAACAGAAACAAGCAGTTATCTTAAGAGTAAGGCAGCTAACATCCTAAGTATCCCCTGTGGGCTAAGACAAGCTTTGCTATAAGAAGTTATGTTTATTTGTTTGTTTGTTTGTTTTTGTTTTGCCATTTTCAGAAATGGCGCCTAGGACAAAATCCAATCTTTCTAAAGAGACCCAAGGGTGTGTTTAAAGGTCTTGCAGCAGACACCGTCTGGGATCTTAAGACTTCGATTCAAAGGCACAGCCCAGAGCAAAACTCCTGAAGCTCAATTAATCAAACTCATCAAGATGAATTTGATCTGAATTGTGGTTCCAAGCAGCTGCTAATAGTCCAGAGACCAGACTGCTGAGTTGGCTTCTAGATGGAGGCAATGCACCCAGGACCCAACAAAGTGCAAGCTGGAAAGCTGCAAATTAAGGGGCAAAAATCCAGACTAGAGGCTACTTGTGAACAACTCCAGAGTCCCCTTTCTTTTCCATCTATTTTCCTCAGCTATTTGGAAATGTCTAGGGAAATAAAAAAATTGGCATTTATAACCTGAGTTCCTGATAGCACTGGCAGAAGAATCATTGAGAGGAGAGAACAGGTCTGGAAGGGATCTAGCCTCCCAATATTCAACTTTCTGGTAGGAATGACCCGTTAGCCATTTCCCTTACCATCCTTTGCCAAACAGAAACACATATGCGTGCGCACACACACACACACACACACACACACACACATCCAATCCTTGAAAGTTTGGATGCACTGCTGCTTTCCAATGGGCCCATTAAAAGCAGATAAATCAATGGGAAGTGTATAAAAAAGTCTCATTTATCATAGGACTGTTGGACAGAGTTTTGAGTTTTACATACATTTATTTTAGAAATCTGTTTATCTGTGCAACATTTCTGGACAAAATACTTTGTGATGAACTATTCTCTCTACTTGAATCTATACGGAAAGCAATTAAATTCAAACCCCAAAGACAAAACGTGATGAACGTAGCAGCCATGCTATTGATTTGGCATTTCATGAGTGCTCTCCTCCCTCTTGAACATCACTCCTTCCACAGGCCCTACAAAGCAGATAGATACCTCCTCCTCTTTGAAAACGTGTTTCTCACACTTCAGCCATGGCACATTCCCTGACTATTCCCTGAAGATGTGATGCTGGCAAAATGTCTGAAGGTGGTTACAAGGGTGGTCCCTGGAGTGAATGGCCTTCCTCAGTCCTGTCAGCACATGACTCCAATGCTAAAAATTTACACATGCTATCTCTGCAGTCTGCAAGTGTTCATAGTGGGAGAGGGTGGGTCTGAGTATTTGTGGGAGGTGAGCTACAGGAAAAATGAGGAAGCCATTCAACCCTGTCCTCATCATGGAGAAAGCTCCCTCCATGACAGTGCCTTGTCTCATGCAGTTTTGTATTCTCAGCCCCTAATAGATGGGGGGGAGGTGGGGAAAGAGAGAAGGAGCAAGAACTTTCTCTGCACAAAGGGCCTGGCAAAAAGAGTCAACAAATTTAACTACTGAATGATAAAACCTGAACCTATAAAACAGCAGATCTTAGCCCAGCTGGTAGACCATCCTAGGCATGCTCGTGGTTTGGAGGACACCTACATGGGCTCTTAAGACAAGAAGAGCATTACTGATTACAGTCAGCATGTTTTAGATTTAATGCCCAACATCTACAGGTACAAGGCTGACTGCATGTGCACAGTGCCCCCTTCTCCTAAATACATGGATAGGCTTCAGATATTCAGTGAATGGAACTGTCCAGTTTGAAAGACTCTACTAAGCAGAGTTTGCCTAGTATGCACTCTATTGCATGTTTGGTAGGCCCTCCGAGGAAATCCCTCCCTGCAAGAAGAATGTGAACTTCAAATCAGGAATTCTCTTAGAAGGCACCGTGACAGTTTCACCTCAGCATTTCTACGCAAGTGCCCAGGGATACACCCAGCAGCTTTATCCCTGAGGGCATGCCAGGCAACAGCTCGTGTTATAAACTCCTGTAAATAGGGTTTCATTAGAACAGAATCAAGAGACAGACTTGGAACTAAGGCATCACAGACCAAGAAGACCCTGAGGTTCTGGGGAGATGTTGACTTTTATCAAGGTCAACACTGAGATTTACTGATCCAAGAGGTAAATATTAATAGAGGCTCAGGAGGTCAATATTTGCCCCAAGGAAAGATAAATCTTCCCAGTGACCCCCAAACTTAAATCTGTAGTCAGTAGACTCAGTTCCAGAATGAATTAGCTGTGACACAGATTAAGACACCATTTCATTAGACTGTCTAGGGCCTGGAAAACAATATTAATACTAAGCACTCATGTTCAAAGTACTTTTCAAACATTCATTAAAGTGCACCATCCTCTGCCAGATGCAGGAGAATCTTGTTCTACAAACTCAACAGATGGATCATTAAAACCAAGAAAAGGTTAAATAATTTCACCTAGGCTATAGGAAAAGAAAACAACACAAGAATGGGAAGGCTGATTGGGGATAAGGGTGGGCTGGGACTTCTGGGGGGGGCAGGGTCTAGCAAAGGTCTATAGGGCACTGCCTTCATTGAAGTTCCTGCCTAAACCCTAAGTAAAATCCTGCTAAAATCTACTGTGCTGCTTATTTACAGGGATGATTTTAGGTATTTACATATCATAAGTTCCATCCTTTGAACACTGGCACTTAACTCTGAAGAAGAGTTGCCCACATTGGTGATTACTGGGAAGGAACAGATTCATGGGCCATTTTTCTGTTTGTGCAATAGTTACCATCCAATTCCGATTCTCAGGACTTCCTTGACTTTCACAGTAGGGTCCTGGGATGCTGGTCCTGAGAAGCACCATAAATCCTAACGAGCAAGTAACTGTCATGTGACACATGGATCCAATTATCCTTTCTTTTGTACAGCCTCAAAATGGAATTTTAAATATTATAAAGTGTTGATTACCTTTGCTAATGGAGGGAGAAGAGACTTGGATAATCCAAAACATCAGCCAATCCGACAATCTTACTTCCTTTTGACTTGGGAACGTAGTATTTTCCCATGCATTGTGTCAGCCTCATTATGTTTTTCTCTGGATATTTAACACAGGGAAATAATGAGCAATCCCAGAGCCAAGGAAGGGAAATAAAATGAAGAGACAGAGAAGTGACAGCATGTCACATGCTCTGGGTGTCAAGAAGACAGTAGCCTTGATGAGGTGCTCTGTGTAATTCACAGAGAGCTACTTGAGTTGATGGGGCTCAACTTCTAGAATGTTGAATTTTCAAAGTTATTTCAATCACCTTTAAATCTGTCAGAGGGAAAGAGTGGGGTCTGAATAGCATGCCCCTTCCACTCACTCAGAAAGGAAACAATTTGACTTGAAGAGATATAAACAGTTAGCTGATGTCAAGGTCTGAAAAAAAAAAAAAGAATTTAGAAGCCCTGACCCCCAGCAGCTAAAGCATATCACTATTTTATCCTGCAACAGGATTTTGGAATTACTCTGAGAAGTAAGTGATACCAATATGATCTGATACTGTTACAAAAGGGTAATTTGACTGACAGTATAGTACAGACAAACGAAACTGTTTACAGGGTTTAATATTTAATAATGTAAAAATGAAAAAGTCGGTAAGAGCAGGCAGGAGATGAAAAGATCTGCAGCGAGCCAGAATTTCTGCCGATTGTCAGAGAGGCATGCATCTCCTGGGGGTCTGGATAAGCAAGGCACTGTTCTGCAGAAATTGTTATCTTGGGTGTATTGATTGTGTGTGCTCCAGTCAAGCTGTCAGCTTCTCCCTCCTGTCTTTATTTTATTTTTTTATTTTTAACATCAGAGCATCCTGCTAAATTCGGCACGTACCTCTTGGCCTTCAAACTTGAGGCCGTGGGGCAGGGGAGCGTTCAGCAGAGGAGACCCAGGTGCCTCTGGGGAACACTGGTTCCTTGTGCAAGTGACAGCTCAGGGAGCCTCCTCTTGGCCACACTAATGGGCTCCTTCCCCAAGTGCTTGTGCGGTTAGGGTCCAGAGTTATGCCACAGGCCCTTCTCGCCATGAACTCCAATGAGATACTCGCAAACTTGATCTTGTGAACAGCCCTTAACCGCTCTGAGACCCAGGATGTCCAGTGTAAACACCCTGGCTTTCTCATTTGTGAAATGGGAGTAATACCTACCTTACAGAACTGTCTGGAAGGTTAAATGAGATAATAAACTGAAAACGCAGGGCATCCGGGTGGCTCAGTCGGTTAAGGGCCCGTCTTGTGATTTCAGCTCGGCTCATGATCTCATGGTGTGTGAGGTCGAGCCCCACATTGGCTCTGCACTGACAGTGCAGAGCATGCTTGGGATTCTCTCCCCTTCTCTCTCTGCCCCTCTCCCGCTCATGCTGGTATCTCTAAATAAATAAATAAATAAGCTTCAAAATAAACGAAACCAAAAACACTTGGCACGCTTTCTGGCACAGAGCCGTCCTCAGTGAGTGGCAGCTGCGGCTCTTACCGCCCTTCACAGGAATCTGCGGATGAAATAAAGGAGTTTCCGGATTCCAGAACACCTCACCCTAAAGCCAGAATCCTGGAATTCTTGAGCTGGAAAGGTCCTGGAAAGGCCATTTCACTCATCCACCTGCCCTCCCATTAGCCCTGATAGCTGACAATTTACTTTTAAAAGACCATTTGAATAGATTCTGAAGCTGTCTCTGACCGGAGGCCTAGTGCTTGGGCCGGAGCAGCCTGAATAACTAAGACGTGTCTTGACCTGTTCTGGGGAGAAGAGCAAATACGGTGAGGAGACGGGGGGGGGGGGCCTTCATTCAGCACCCCCCCTCTGTGTGTGTAAAATTACTCCACTGCTAAGAGCTGTTTCCTCACCCATTTCACTTCCCTCAAGGCTCCTTTCCATGCCCATAGATGTCTGCAAAGAACATCCAAAGTTCTACCTGCCCCTCAAGCCCTGAGAGTGGAGGTCTCTGTACTAACACGGGGTCCGTGTCCTAACAGGATGTGGCTTCCCTCGGGGCCAATCCCTCCAAACTTTCACATCAGGAATGATAAGGATGACAAAACTTACATTCACAACGATCTTTTTTATATTTGAACATCTTCCACATCTCATTTGATCTTCACCACAGGCTGCCTCAGAGATGAGGAAGTAGGTGGAGAGAAAAGCCAAGGGATTCAGTCAGGGTCACATCATTAGAATGAGGAAACGGCCACTTAAACCCAGGTCTTCCAGGGCCGAGGCTGCGATCCTTCCTTCATTTCACAGCAAATGAAAATGGCAGTGGTTCTCAACTGGGAGGGATGCCCTCTCCTTCCCAGGGACATTTTTGTCACAGGCAGGGAGGAGGGCATCCACTGGCTACTGGTGTCAACCGAGTAGAAGCCAAAGATGTTGCTCAGCATCCTCCACTACACAAGACAGCCCACCACAGCCAAGAATTGGGGCGCCTGGGTGGCTCAGTTGGTTAAGTGTCTGACTTCAGCTCAGGTCATGATCTCGCAGTTCATGAGATCCGGCCCCGCGTCAGGCTGTGTGCTGACAGCTCAGAGCCTGGAGCCTGCTTCTGATTCTGTGTCTCCCTCTCTCTCTGCCCCTCCCCCATTCATGCCCTGTCTCTCTCTGTCTCAAAAATAAACATTAAAAAACAATTTAAAAAAAAAAGAATCTCCCAGTCTCAAATGTCAACAGTGCAGGGGGTGAGAAGCCCTACCCTAGACTTCCCATAAGGAGAAAGATGGCGGAATCCCGTCCCCTGACCACCAGCCCGTCCCGCTCTCCCGACTGCGCTGTGGGCTCACTGCTTTCCCAGAAGAAACTTCGCAGACGTTTGCAAAGGACTTTGGGATACTCTGAAGGAAGTTAATAGCTAAAGGCAGAGTTGCTGGATTTTATAAAAGCCGCTGGTAAAGTTATTTTCATTTTGCTTTTTAAATTAGTTTGGGAGCTGGTGTTCTTCTCTACATAATTACAAGCTGACAAACACGGTTCTGTATTTTTTTTTAATTAACAGATATTTGTATTCAAGTTGCCCAAATTACACACCGCAGCTTGCACATTACAGGACAGATGCCGTGCTCCAGATGTGGGCAATAACCAGAACTCTGTAATGGCAAAATGCAAAAGGAAGAAAGGAAAAAAGAAGAAAAAGTTAATGTATCTGGATGGAGGAGAGCAATTTCAGTGGATGTGTTGGGATTTTTTTACGGAGATGAATACCTTCGATTCTCCCAAATTTTCAGCTCCATGTAAACATTTGGGATGGAGCTGTCTGGGTCATTCATTGCTGCCATCAGAGGCTCACCAGTGCCTTGTAAAAGCAGATTACAGATGAAATGGGGCACGTATAAATGTTAACAGCGTGCCGAAGAAACTATTCAAATTGCTCCTGTTTACAAGCACTCTATTAAATCCGCTAAACTCCTCCTGAAGAAAGCTGCTGTAAGGTGGGTAAGCTGCCATATTTATTTATTTAGCCCGTTTATAAAACTGCACCCTTTTGCTCACTTTATCCTAGGAGAAGGCTCTCCGGAGCCCATGAATCAGGAATCGGGCACACTAGGACCCTGCAAATAGAAATGGGGCAGGGTGGAAAATGAAACTTCCAGCCGCAGGCCTGCCAGCAAGCTTGCTGTGTGACTCCAGGAAAGAAGACACACCCCCGCTCTGTGAAAAGAGGGGTGCGACTGCATGATCTCTGAGATCCCTTCAGCTTTAACAGGTGACAGAAGTGTTCTCAGCAGTCTTGTCAGATACAGAAAAAACTGCCTTGTCTTTGGATAGATTTCTCTTTTTTAATGTTTATTTATTTTCGGGGGGGGAAGCACAGAGAGAGAGGGAGACAGAGAATCCAAAGCAGGCTCCACCTTGACAGCAGAGAGCCCAAGGTGGGGCTCGAACTCACAAACCCGGAGATCAGGACCTGAGCCAAATCTGACACTTACCCGACTGAGCCACCCAGGTGCCCCTTGAATCGATTTCTGAAAGGAGGAAACATCTTCAGGCTGCATCTGAGAATGAGCACTCTGTGACCTGTGTATCAGAGAACCAGACTCATGGCCCAGAAAACTGCTTGTACAGAAGAGGGCACGCAGGGGCCAAGTAAGCCACTTGTAAACAGTAGAAAACAGGTTGAGGGCAAAAGAGTCAGGAGACATCTGTGTGGTCAAGGGAGATGCATCGCATTTACTTATTCAGTAAACACTTGCTGAGTGCCTCCCATGGGCACCAGGAATGGATAGAGAAGACAGATTTCCAACTTTAGAAACACTAGTCTTCCAGGGAGAGGAGGCTGTCCACCAGGGCAAACGTATTGGCAGTTCAGCTTGCCGTGGGGAGTACTCAGACGGAGAGAAGCACGATTGCTCTGGGTACTCGCAGGAAGAGTAAAAGAAATCTGCTGAGGAGATGACCCCCAAGCGGAGTCTGGTAGAAGGAGCAGGTGTAAACCAGGGCAGAGGGAGTAAAAACATCTTGTCCAGATTACGGGGCTGTGGGTAGGGTGATGATGCAGCAGGGTGTTCAGGGCACGGCAAGCAATCCCGCAGCAGGATACAGAAATGTCCACACAGCCAGATCCCATCCAAGGGAACAAAGAGAAGAAAGATCTTTCAGTACAGAAAGAGCCTCCAGGAAAGTATGACGGCGGCTTTGATCTTCTCTCATACCATTGATGGTACAAGGCTAATCTGAGTTAACCGAGGAAGAGACATGACATCCCTGAATGTGGCTCTACTCAAGGTTGGATATGAGTTCACTCCAAGATCTACTCAAGGTTGGATATGAGTTCACTCCAAGATTCTCTTGTTGGTTGGAGGGAGAGGCAACAGGGAGAGCCTTTCTGAGTTTTCTCCTCCTCTAGCTTCTCCCTGCTATAGACTGCCTGGGAACCGCAATGCGCTGAGGTCCAAATACATATACAAAATAATTTTAGAGGGTTGCCCTTTAATTCTAGCAAAGCCATTGAGGGGAAACAGAGAGAGTTTTGTGTCAATATGATTAATGTAAGACTCTACCTGCATTAAAGCAACACAATACAAAAGAAAAGCTGGCTGAAATGAGCCTCCTTTTGCCCAAATCACAGACGGCCAAGGTGCCCAGGTAGACACTGGCACTGGATTGGGCATGGAAACCCTTTCTCTGCCATCATCTTTCTGCCCTCAGGGATCCTAGGCATTTGAAAAGTCCTCTCTTCTTCCTGATTTTCACTCCCCACAGCTCAATTAATTCCACTTTGGTCACTGTGCTGTCTGTATTTATACACATTTCTCTTTAACTCCCTTTTTACATTTCTTAATTTAATTCCCTGGGAAGTTCCCTCCTTTTTCTTCTTTTCTTCCCCTTTCTTCTGTTCTCCTAGATTCTCTTTATTAAACAGCATTCTAATTATTACAAGGTAGGTAAGTATTAGGCTAAGTGACAGGGCTCTATCAAGTAAACAGAACACCATAGGTTTGGGGCAAAATTAGAAAGAAATCCGTTCCATCAATCTTTAAGACTGTTAACAGTGTGCCCAGTCAACGTCTCAGAGGGCCCACAAAAGTCATGTATGTATCGGACCAATATATTGTCATATAACAAAACCGGATTCTTATTAAAGGCCAAATTACACACAATTTTTGAGTTTCCCTTTGTTTATTCAATTATTGAACTGCTAATGAGTTTACTGATGATGTGATAGGAGATTTTTCTATTTTATTTATTTATTTTAATTTTTTATTTTTTAAGGGTTTAGTAATTTTTGAGATGGAGGGAGGGTCAGAAGGAGAAGGAGATACAAAATCCCAAGAAGGCTTCACACTGTCAGTGTAGAGCCCGACGCGGGGCTCAAACTCACAAACCATGAGTTCGTGACCTGAACTGAGATCAAGAGTCAGACGCTTAACTGCCTGAGTCACCCAGGTGCTCCCCTATTTTAAGTTACGAACACACAGCCTTTCAACCACACTCCTAGTTAGGTAAAGTTCTGTGGATTGGCTAAGGAAGCCAGTTTAATTTAGAACATTGCTTCACTGAAAACAATGTTTACTGAGTTACAAATAAGTGATATCTAAGGAGCTATAGAAATGCTTGCGCATTAGAATCCGGTGAGTTTCTAGCAGGTGTAACAGAAGTAACAGAAGTAACAGAAGGACAGGCAGACCCTGTGGTGTGGTTGTGGCCTCTACTTAGGCTTCCAGTCTCCCTGACCCCCCTCACTCACTACGTGAGTGACTACGAAAGGCTCAGGCAGTTTTAGGATTTGAAATATTAAACAGATACTGCATTTTGATTTTTCTTTAATTTATGGTTTATCCCCCAAATACAAGAGCTTTTGCCTTCCTTTGTGTCTTTTTATTGTCATCTCCCTCTAAGAAGCAGGTTCCTATTTACGTGGTATTTGACGATTTATGAGCGGAATGTATAATCTCTACTTCTGGTGACATAAATCCCCAAAACAAAACTGAATAAACATCACGAAGAGTAGACTATTTGGGGAGGTTAAACTATTAGTGAAAGTCATCAAGGTATGTTCCTGGTTTTTGAATGAAAGGGGGAGCAGAGGGAATCCATTCAGCATCCCACTTTTCCCAGCTACACCTCAAGAATAATGATCTTTATCTAAAAGATTGTGATCATTACAAATTGCTTGGAAATTCTCAAGAGATAACAGCCGGATGTGAAGTGAGAGTCAGAAAAGCTGGATGGGCTTTTTCTCTGCGCTGGGTGCTAGCTTCCCATATTGTCATCTGACCTTTGGCGTAATCACTAAGAATCTTTCTTCTTTGCCCCCAGAAAAATAGGATCACATTTCCTTAGCTCAGCAATCCTGTGCAGGGAAGTTACTATAGTAAAAGCTCAAAGAAGCTATGGAAGTAAAAAATATCATTCTGAGTCTCTGCTTTGAACTCCATCGAAGATGTTCTAAAGGAAAACAGTCATCAATAAATTAACATCTAGAACCCAAATTAGCAAAGGCACCTGGTAAGTCCTTCTGAATCTTTCCTACCATCCATCCTGTAAGGCTCGTGGGTGCAAGGCAGGGAAATCTTGTGATTTACTTTAAAAAGCTCTAATGATCCACTTATAGTGATTCCTCCAAATATGCCTGTTCTGTGTGACTTGGGCCCAGGACCTTAGACAGATAGGATGGCCAGACATGGAATTCCGTGAGTAAGAGCAACATATGAATATTCAATCAGTCTAGGATAGACAGATTCATGTAGAGGATTTATACAGCCCTTTCTCCAATTTATGATTATAAACCCACTGCATGGAAGTGACACAGAAGCTAATCTGGTTTCTTTTGTTTGGAAAGTTCAGAACTCCAGATGAGCTAGAGTGTATAACACCTCATCTCCGTTTCCAGTGAAAAATATCAGAGGGTATAATTAATTCGTATGCATTTCCTAGACCTGGCAGATTGGGCAGAAAAATCCTAGTAGAGAGGATTGTGCATGTTCCTTCACAACTGCGTTTCCCCCAAAGGTAAGAGTAAAAGCCCCATCAGGTGGGTCTATGGTGCATATTACTCTTTATGGCTGCCCTTCCCAGATGGGGGGGTCGGGGAATTCATCATTTTATGAGTCTTGGTGGGAAACACAGGCTCCTTCCTGTTCCAGGGAGAAGTTGTAAAGTTCCAGATCCTGATTTTCTCATCCTCCCTTACAGCTGAAGTGCAGACCCAGGACCTGTCACGGCTAATCTGACCCACTTCTCAGACTCAGCCTCCCTGGACAGGCTAAGTGGTGCCAAGAAAAGGTCAAACAGAGAATCCCTCCCAGCAGGCCTGGTAGCTGGGGCAAGACCCACGCAGGGTCAGCGGTGTTTGCTGGCAGGATGATTTAGGGTATTATCTAGACCACCTCAGGGCCTGATTCATCAGCACGTCTGGCAATCATGTGACCCGCCCAATACCCTGGCCTGGTTAGAACAGCCAGGTGGCTCCTGCTGCTTGCCACTAAAGCCCCTGATGGGTGCAGTGTGCACACATCCATGCGTGTATGCACATGGGTACACACTATACACCACGCACACCTTCTCTTCCCTGACTACACAGTCTTCTTTTAAGTTGAAAAAATGTTATGCTACAGTTAGCTGAAAATGACTGCAGAGGAGTGGGGGGAATAAAAAGCCTTTTTTCATCTACATAAAAAGTGACAGAGAAGAAGGAACAATATGCTACTCTGGTTGAGCTGATGGCCTTAAATCTGCCCTCCCCTCCACTCAAGAGGGATGCTGGCCAAAGTCAATGGGAAATGCATTTATATAATAAAGGGCAGAGCTGAGCCCATAGCGACTGGAGAACAATTTAGCATACAACTTAAAAAAAATTTTTTTTTGAGAGAGAGAGAGAAAGAGAGTGCGAGTTGGGGAGGGGCAGGAGAGAGGGAGACACAGAATCTGAAGCTGGCTCCAGGCTCTGTCAGCACAGAGCCCTATGCGGGGTTCCAACCCATGAACCATGTGATTATGACCTGAGCCAAAGTTCCTCCCTTAACTGACTGAGCCACCCAGGTGCTCCAGCATACAACTTATTCCACTGTCAACTCCAAGTTTCAAGAAAAAGAGGCAGAAATGGGGTCCTGAGTCCAATCTGCAGGAGCATGGGAGTCACAAGGCTTCTGAGGAACAGGCTGAATGTCCTCTCGCATAAAAATCTGCTCCTTTTGAGGTGGGGGAGTTTTCTTAGAAATTCTACATCAGCATGCTTAGTAGCCCCCCATCGCCAAGTTCAAATTGACCCAACCAATGCTGAGGTAGCCTTGGGGCCCCCCACTCAGTGTGAAAGAGAGAGCTGGCTAAAGCACACGCTTTAGGGTGAGGGTCTGTCAGGGCCAGTGGAAACAAGGCCATGTGTGGAGCTCCAGCTGCTGCTGAAACCACTGTTCAGGGCTTTGGTTCAGACCCGCTTCTAGTACAAACTACCAGGATGACCCTGAGGAAGGCATTTCAACTCTCTGAGTCTCAATTCTCTTGTTCGGAGAGGAACTGTCTAGACTAGGATGGTGAGGAAGAACCGCCCAAGTTTAGGAGGTAGACAGCTCAAGTTCAGGAACCTTAGCTGTCATTTATAAGCTTTATGGCCTTGGGCACGTAACTCAACAGTGTTTCCATTCTGACACCTGTAAAGCAAGGATAATGGTACTTTTTACAGTGTTTGGAAGCCTTAAGACCAATGATATATACAAAATATGCAATACATGGTCTGACAAGGTGGGATTTAATGAACGCTAGTGTCATTCACTCATTAATTCATTCTCTGGTTCATTGATTCATTCAGCAAATATTTATCAATTCCCCCAGTGTGCTAGGTACATTCTAAGTGTTGAAGATACAGCGTTTTATAGGACAGATAATGATCCTGTCTTGTGGTGCTCACAGTTTCTTTCCCTCCTAGAGGAGTCAGGTTCATGTTCTGGAATCCTGTAAAACTAGATCTAGCAAAACTAGAGCTCATGATCTCTTCAGTTAGCCTGTGAATTCCTTGAGAGCAGACACCAATTCACTCTCCTTCCTATCTGTGCATAGTAGGTGCTCAATGAATGCCTGGGGTTGAATTTAGTTATACACAATGTAAAATACTGCAGGTTCCATACCCACAGCTGAAACATTCAGTGTTTTATGTTCAGTTCTTCGGATTGTATCATCTCTTCGTATTTCAAATGTTTGCTTCTTACGCTTTGCTATAGGGCTTGTCACCATGTTTCCTTTCTTATCTATACCTCACTGACTCCATTATTTCTGTGCTGCCATCAGAGTTCCAATACATTTTACTTCTTTGACTGAGCTTTAAGAATGTGGAAAGGACTGGCGGTCACCTTTGTGAGCCCCTCTTCCAATGCAGCAACCTCCTTTATACCATCTCTTGCCCATTATTAATCCAGTCTCCTCATAAAGGTGGTTGTTGGTGGCAGGGTGGCTGCCTAACAGGCCCACCTGCTTCATTTTCAATGAGCTTTCATTCTTGAAAGGTTCATTCTCTGACCTTGTAACTTCATTAAACAAGTATTTGCTGACCACCTACTGTGTGCGCAACACCATACTGGGGACCAGAGATACAGATAGAAGCCTGCCAGGGTCCCGACCCTCCAATGGCTGACGGTAGAGTTGAGGACTTGTTTAGTTAGGGTTCTGTCCTCTAAACCACATGGGTAACTCTAACTTTTATATCTGAAAATGGTTATTTTGTTCCTTCTATGTTTCTTAAAAGATGGTCCTTAGACCACTGGAATGAGAATCACCTGGAATGTTTGTTCGATTGCAATTTTCTGGGCTCCTCCTGGGATTAATGAATCGGAATCTCTACAAATCTAGGGAGTGGAATCGCTGGAATCTGCAATTTAAACAAACACCCCAGGTGACTCTCATGCACAATAAAGCTGGAGAACCCCTAAGTCTTGCATCTTCTGCCAAAATAAGGCTGAATTCCTCCACCCTCCCTCAGATTACATAACTCCCAGGCGTTTCACCATCCTGGCTCTCCAAGCCTTCTTCATATTCCAGATGTGGTCACATCAGCAGAGAGTACCATGGGATTGCAGTGTTCCCAGTATGAACACAGCTCTGTCTACTGACGAAGCCAACACATTTATTATCTGTAACCATGTCACGCTTCTGGCTCATATTGCGATTTCAATAAATAAACCTCCTTTAATTAAGACTCCATGGTACACCTGACAGAGAAAGATTTGTTTATCAAAAGTGTGAATAAAACAAAATACAAAGGAGAGGCAGATTATGAAATTATTATGAAATGCCAACTCTTTTTTCTTAAATGAGATGTTAGCACAATTGCTCTTAGCAAGCCCAAGGTGGTTTCAAGTGACTATGGGTGACTTTCAAGGTGTTTATGAACCATGAAATTAATCTGTTGGCAGATTTTTTTTCCTGGAGGTCTCTATGAAGTCCACCTGTCCACTGTTTCTAAAATCTACTGCCATCTATACCCTCACTTTAAGGAAAATCATGGTATTTTTCAAACTTTCCTACTTCCCAATATTTCTTGATTACTGCTCACCCAGAACGAATCCTGGATTGTATCTTCAAATTGTTTCAATATCCTGGGAGGTTAATTATATTGGGCCTGGTAATCAGATTTGTTTTAAGCATATCATCATCATCATCATTATCATGAAAGCTAGCATTCATTACATTTTTTAATGTATCAGACATTGAGTGTCTTATTTGCATCATACCTTTTAGTCTCCCCAACAAATATTTGACTTACATACGCCTTTATCTCTATTTTGCAGAAGGGTAAACTGAGCCAGGAAAGGTTACCACTGGCACAGATTTATTAAATGGTGGAGCTGACACCTAGTCCTTGATCCAGGCAACTCTCCACCAGAAACTTCTATAGTCTCTTACCATCACACAACCATCCCAGGTTTCAGTCCTTTCTTGGCCAAGTTTACTCTCCCTCAAATGTGAAAAGCATTATAGAAGAGTAATACCAAGAGAGAAGTTGAGAAGTTCTCTGCAACTGATTAGTATTATGCTTATTTCTCAAGAAGAGCTGCCCTTTTCATTCTTTTTCTAAGAGCCTAAAGATCTCTATTGTGTTGTTTCTCACGGTCATCTTTTACTTTTTTCTTTTTTTGTAAGCTTGGCTCATTCTGTGTCTTTGCATCACCTGCTATCTTTGTTACAGGCCCCCTCTCCTCTTTTGTCCCCACTGTGTGCTAGATGCCCCACCTTCCATCCTCTGTACATGTCTAGTCACAACCTGAGCCCCCTGGGCAGTTATCTGTGAGGTCATGTTGGTTTCTTTAGATGCTGCCCCCTTCCTTTCATCAGGATAATTTGCATTGTACTGTCAAAGTAAGTTTTGTTTTCTGAAGTTCCCATCTTTTTAGAGACACCCTTTTTGATCACACATCTTTTCTTCCTATGGATTTCAGTGACAGATCTATAGCCTAGGATATCTGACCATGCTCAGTGTCCTGTTTTTATCATCGTTCCTAAGATTAGTATTCATTTTCCTTCACATTTCCTTGGCTGGGAAACTTCTTGACTTTCGGTTCTGTGCATAGCGTGTTGTCACTGGTGCTACCAATGGCCTCAATGTCCCTGGTTGGGGCCATACTGAGATCCTTGCAACTCCTTAAACGGACTGCATTCTCATGCTTCCAGGATTTAGCACATGCTGTTCTCTCTGCCTGGAGTGCCCTGTCCTTCTCCTAAGCTCCATCCCTCCTCCCCACCTCCCCTCTTACCTCCATTTTCTTAGCTCCCTTTAACTCATTCTTGGAACTTTTGCTTTACAGAAGAGGTCTTCTCACCAGCCGGGTTAGCATCCCTCCTGTCTTCTCCCACAGAAATAACTGTGCACAGACCTCCCCCACCCTCCCGTCCCCTTCTTTCTATACTCTAATTGTTTGTATTCATATCTGTCTTCCCTTCTGTGCCCTGACTCCTGGATACATTGGGATGCAAAGGTATACACTTGCCTTTCTGGAAGTTTGGCACACTTTCCAGAGGGCATGAGAAAGCAACAGGGGCCTTAGCAGATGTGAGAGATGGGACTTAAGGGAGCGAATGGTGAATGAACAATTCTCAACAAAACCGAACTCCCAAACCCTGTCAAAACCACATTGTCTCAGACAAGCACCGATTAAGGACACAGAGTCCAAATTCACCTGGAACAAAAGACCCGTCTATAACCATTATCTATCACCCAGAAAACACTCCCTTTTTGTTCCATTGTCAATGTTCCACAGACCACATCTGCTTTTGGACTGAGGGGGAAGAGAAGGACAGAAATGAGAGTATGAGTTTCCTTTATTTATTTATTTTCCATATAAATCAGCTAATCTGTTTAACATTCATATTAAAGTTGTAATCACCTTTGCACACATTAAAATACAAACTAGCACAAGTAATAGGCCTTAAGAACAACATTACAATAGCTATTAACATATAACAGCTACCTTATCAACCTACAACATCCCTATAAAATAATAACTGCATCCAGGATTGATTTGAGGGAAACTCATTCTCCCAGAGCACTGAAGCCTGACACAGAGTCTGGGGAAGCTGAGAGTCTGGCTGCTCTCTGGTCGACGAGAGGCAGCTGTGGGGTATGGGCAGGAGCCTGAGACGGGGAAAGGTTGAACTTTCTTTCACTCTGGCTCCATTATCCACTGGGGATATGACCTGGGACACATTTCTTAACCTCAGTGAGACTCTGATTCCTCACCTGCAAGATGGAAATAGGGATCTCTGCACCGTGTTTTTTGCAGAGAATTAAGTGATCATGAGCATACATAGCAGGAGCTTATAAATGTTAGTGTCTTTTCAAGATGGCTGGGTGCCAAAGGGGCCAGGGCTGACCAGGATGTTTCAGAGACTTGGACGCACCTGAAACAATACTGAAACTTTTCCACACGTTCATTTCAGTTACTCATTAAACATTTGTTGAGCACGGTCATAGATGATCAGATGGTATAAAAAATGCTAAAGCATTAGGGTTTCTCTCCTTATGGTACCTGCAATTGAGTTGGTAAGATATCAAGTAAACAACCAACTAAACAGGACTGAACACATGAACAGAATATGTACGTCATGTCACAGGATGACAAAGAAATGAGCGACTCTGAGCTGGAAATAGGAAATAACTTCATGGAAGAGGTAACGTTTGAGTCAAGCCTTGAAATATGAAGAGTATTTCAACAAATCATTAGGAAAGAACATTCTACGCCAAAGGAACAACATAAACAGAGACACGAAGGTGTAGAATATCCAGAGTTCTTTTTTTTGTTTTTTTTTTTTTTACTCAAGCTTGGAGTATAATGAGGAATGGAGAGAAGATGATGCTAGTTGGTGCCAGATATTAGAGTACTTTACTTGTGGGGTGATGGTTAGACCTTAGGTAGCAAGTGGAGGTGTTTGGGCTTTGTTTTATCAGCCAAGGCTAGCTCGTGGACCTGGCTGCAATGGGGAAGAAGTGAATTGGACAGGTGACCTAGGAAGATACACATAGTGAAGAGTGACAGTGGTGAAGGATGATTTTGGAAATAAGTGACGGACTTGAGAGGATGCTGTAATATTCTAGATGAAAATGATAAGAATGAGAAGGGCAAGAGAAGAGAAAATGTGGATACAACTTTTCATGACAGAACTGGTCAGATGTGGGAGAGCACGGGGAGGCTGGTAAGGACTCAGGTTTCAGAAGTAGGTGGGAATATGAGGCTACCACCCTTGACTGAGATTAGGACTACAAAGGGGGATAAAATGAGGAGCTTAGTTTTCGGATTGTTGAATTTGAAGTGACAATGGTGTGCACGAGAGCCTCACGGAGCAGGAAACCGAGTGACTCACAAGTGTATTTCCATGGCTACTTGCTCTCATAATTGGCCACTGGCACCGATACGAGGAATGTAAACTTGTAACTAGCCAAGATTCAGTTAGGACAAGATAAAACACATTGGGACCACTTAGAAATGTTGATCCCCAGCACGTAACCAATAAATGATGGTGTATTTAGAGCGTTACACAGGGGACAACTGGTAACCCATTTAAATTCCTACAAAGTGCTATTCTCACACTATGGGCCTACAGATTTTAAGGCTGAGTAACTGAAAACCTCACTACAGGCCCACCTAAGACGTCCTAAGAGAAGGAACCCATGTCTCTTGACAGAAAGAAGAAAATATGGCCAGTAGAACCCCAGTGGGCCTTTCTTATGTTTACAAGCCATTCTTCAAGGTTAGCCCAGGGCCTGGACAGATGTTAATATTGAGGGACTGGCAGTGACTGGCACCAAACAATTTTCTTACTAGAGCCTGGAGAAGGACCGACGGCCCTCACGCCCACTGAGAGCATGTTAACTAATTGCTCTAACCTGTAGAAAAATAACCAGGAGGTATTATGTGTCTTATAGCTAGAGGGCTCCTGGCAGAAGACAGTTCGGCACCTTCCACACTGTTACCTGACTGTCTGAAACAAGACTCTGCCCCTGACCACCCAAATCTATGAGAAAAACACTATTAGGCTTTTCTTAACAGTGAAAAAACATCTTTCCTCTTATGGCCCTATTACAACCATATGTCTGAAAAAGACCTCAAGCCACATAAATTTGGGGGCCTCTTTTCAACACACCCCTTCAGTAGAGAAGGCTCTGAACTTGGAGCCTGGAAGCTGTAGGGTAGCCTCTGTCTCCACCCCACCCCAGAAGGTCCCGGCCCGGCCCCAGCCCTGGGCCCAGCTGGGCCTCTGGCGGCAGTGCCTGGTGGTCCTGGTGCCTGTGGAGATTTCTGAGCTCCTGCACCACACACTCCCTCGCAGGGACCCCGCCAGGGATGGCAGCCTTTAAACGCCTCATTAATATTCAAATCTATTCAAGTCATTTCAATTTGAATTCTATGCATATTATCAGATAGAACAAAATGCAAATATATACAAATTCATCCATATGAAGAAATAAATAGGGGGAGCTCTGCATAATGGTATTATAATCATTCTCGGGGCTTGTCTTTAAACCCTCAGAGCCCTGAAAACCAGGGCTGGCGGTGATGCCCTCCCTGGGCCTGTTTAGCAGCCACATAACCTTTCCTGGGCACAAGCCCTTGGAGGGGAGAACATTTTACAGATCTACTTAAAGATGCGATCGTTGTCCACTGATGGTGTCTCTTCCTGTGCTTCCAAGGCTCTTGGGGAACGGGGAGGGTGGGTATGGGATGGGGGCAGCCTCAGATGCCTGTCTGGGGGCCTCACTTTTTGCTACTTCTGGAGGCCCAGAAACTGGCCTCAGACAGAATTGGTCAGTCTGGCCTTCCCTATACACCAAGGGAAGGGGCCTCTCTGCCCCAAGCCTCCTATGGCATCTTGGTGCATCTCATGGTAGGGTAGGCAGAGAGGGTCTAAGCTTTTAAATTTCTTAAATTTTTTAAATGTTTATGTATTTATCCAAGAATGTGAATGGGGGAGGGGCAGAAAGAAAGGGAGACACAGAATCTGAAGCAGGCTCCGGGCTCTGAGCGGTCAGTGCAGAGCGAGACATGGCGCTCTAACCCACAAGCCGTGAGATCGTGACCTGAGCCCAAGTTGGACGCTCAACAGACTGAGCCACCCAGGTGCCCCTAAGCTTCCAAATTTCTTAAACCCCTAACCTGAGGAGGACTTCATAAAGCCTTTAAGGTGCATGAACTGCCAGGTTCATCTGCTACTAACCTTATGTGTCTACCCTTGTACTGAATTGCATCACCTAAATGGTCCACAGCGGTGTCTAATACTGTCATAATATACTCTCTCCCTTGCTTTGTCTTATGATAAGACACACGAGCTCACCCTTGAGCCTGCTACCCTACATTCACTTCCACACAGTTTATATCCACTCCTCCGTGCCTCCTTCCCAGCCAGATCCTCAGTCAAAAGCCAGAAACTCAACCAGGCATGGAGGCAAAGGGAGAAAAATAAAAGTTCAGGCAATAAACCTCCTACCCTACAGCAAATCACATGTAGACAAATACAGCGCCAATTTCTCCTTTGTCTTACACTGTCGTTGTTGTTGTTGATCTCTGTTTCATTTCAATTACTCCAAAGACAGGAGGAGGCTGAACTATATGGTATTTTAAAGGAGTGTTCCCATACTCCATGCTAATGAAGCCAAAGTAAATTGCGATTAAGAATCATTTAGTGAGGTTTAAGTACAGAATCTCATAGATGTTCCCCTTAATCTCTCCCCCAGGAGACCCAATGATAGTGGCATCTAGTAGTAGCCCCATTGATTAATGTAAGCATAATTTATACCATCATACTATCATATCCTAATAATCGTTTCATACTAAGTACCTTTTACTTGATAATCCAGGAGTAGTTTATAAATATAAATGAACAGAAAGATCATTTGAGTTGACAGAAAGGGAGACTGAGGCACAGATTTCTCACACAGAGAGGAGACAGCATCAGAATGGCTACATTTTCCTGAAAGGAAGGGGCCACCCAGCTCCATCTGGTCTCTGGTTCCTGTGATAGGCAGAATAATGAGTCCAGAAAGACATCTGTGTCCTAATCCTTGAAGATGTTACCTTACAAGGCAAAAAACACTGCAGCTGTGATTCGGTTAAAAGATTCTGAGATGGGGAGATTATCCTGGATTATGTGGGTGGGCCCAGGGAATCACATGATCCATATAGGAGAGAGGCAGGAGGGCCAGCTTCAGTAGGAAGTGTAGTGACGGAAGCCAGAGGTTGCAGTGATGTAGGGAAGGAGCCACGAACTAAGGAATGTACTGGAAGCTGGGAGAGGCCAGGACACCAATTTTCCCCTGTAGCCTCCAGAAAGAATCGATGTAGGCTTCAGCCCACTGAGACCCACACTGGACTTCTAACATTCAGAATTATAATATAGTTATGTTGTCTTAAGCCATTAGAGTTTCTCCTGTGGCCACAGGAGCTGCAGGAAATGAAAATATATCCTACACTGCCTTTCTCAACTGAGATTTCTCTTGTGAACCCAGAAAATAATGCAAATAATAATGAATACAATATTTTTTTTCTTCTCTAAAGGCTAGCACATAAATAGCACTGACATAGATGCTTAGCAAATAGTTTATTTCATTAATACAATGGATGCCTTTAGGGCATTAGAGCTTAATTCTTTGGATGAACCCTGGTGACGGAGGTTGGTTGGCTTCACCTGCTCTCCCAGAAAGCTACACAGTATCTTGCCTTGAAAACAGACTGGGTACCATGAGCTCCCGCACAGCACACCTGGAAACACTGAACCGCACCTCTGCACAGTGTTTCATAATAATGTTGCAAGGCAATATGCCTCTCCCTCGGTAAGTAACTATTTCATGAGGGCAGGTAGGAGAGAAAGCCTGGTTCCCTTTTGTCTCTGAGGGCCAGGCCCAGAGTCAACCCACAGGTATGTGACAGGGCCTCCTGGCATCTTGTCCCGAGCCCGTGTCACATGCTTGGGATGAAGAGCTGTGCAAGGTGCTCTGGACACTCAATAGTGCTGACCGACTGACAGGCTGACAGACAGACTCCCCATGGCAGATGCACCATGGGGAGAGTCATGGCCAACATGCCCAATGCGTCAAGGCTGTGCTGGAAGGAACATACGGGCCACCACCAGGCATGGGGCATGGGTATAGTCCTTACTGTAATGGAGCTACTATCATTTCCTTATGATGCCTCATTTATAAGAGAGAGACTCAGTCAAGGGCAATTTGTGTGTGCGTGTGCATGTGTGTGTGTGTGTGTGTGTGTGTGTGTGTGTGTGTGTTTCTGCCAGCCTCTGCACAGAGACCTTTGTGCCTTAGCTAGAACCAGCCATCACTACTTCACCAGCCCTTCTGCCTGGGCTCCTCAGACATTGCTCTCCTGTCTCAGAGTGGCGGCACTCAACCCATCACGCTCCATGGGATGACGCAGGAAACACCCCCAGGGACCCATGCCACCTGGCACTTTCTAAGAGTATGCCCTTCAGAGGCAGGAACTCAGGTGGAGACACAGGCGGGGTGGTGGGAGAATCATGGGGCCTAGATTTAGGAAGTCGTGGGTTTTCCTCTTAACTTTCACACTTACCACCTGTATGACCTAAGAGAGGCCACTTAACATCACTTGGGCTCATTTTTCTTATTTTTCAAAGTGAGGGTAAGAGTCGACCCTAATAAATGTGAAAGGGTTTTGGAAAGCATAGAGTGCTATATAAAGGCAAGGAAGAATTAAATTATTATCACCTTTTCCCCAAGGATTACTTTGTGCTCATAGGTACCCTAGTTGCAGAAGGCAATAATAATGATAGGTAGAGTGAATTCTCTGATAAAGCACTTTCACTGCTCTGTAAGTGACACAGAAAGTCGAAGCTATTCAGAATCACTGGTCACGTGCTGACTGTGTGCCCAAGTCAGACAGAGGCCCTGCATAGACTGAGGTCAATGGGACCCAACCCCTGCCTTCCAGAAGCTCACTGTCTAGAAGGGAAGGCAGATAAGAATATATTATATTTCTTTAATATATTTAATATATTATTACAAGCATTACAAGGCTGTGGAAGTAAGAAGAAAGAGCAATTAAGCTGGCTTGTGAGGGGAGAGGTAAAGAAACTTCTCCAGGAGGGAAAGTGAACAGATCTCAGGGTAGAAGTTAGCGGGACCAGCATGGCAGAGAGCGGTCATCCTTCTAGAGGAAAGACAGTGAGCAAGCCAGGAGGTGTGAGGGAGCAAAGCAGGCTCAGAGACACCAGCATCTTGAGTTGGCTGGAGTGAAGGGTGTATGTGAGAGTGGAGAAGGAGAGGGGTCAGACATCTGGACTGAAGCTCCTTCTCCTGAAGGTGCTGGGATGGCTGTTCAAGAAAGAGACAATTGTCAAAGACAGCGCCCTCTGCATCCTGAAATCTGGCTAAGCTGATGAATGGAAACGTCCAAACCTTCTTGTGTACAGGAGTGTGTCCTCATGGTCTCCATGTGGATGAGGGAGGGCTAAAGTGGTTGTCCTGAACCCTAGAGTCTCTGTGAGACTAACATGCCTGTCTTCTATACGCATGTCAGCTTGCTCCATCTTCCCATCTGTCTGTCTCCCCTTGCTGGCCTGACAGCCACAACCGCCTGTGCTCCTCTCTCCTCCTTCTCGCCTATCACTATGCTGTCCATCTGGGAATGTGCATTATGTGTATACAGCAGCCAGTGGGGGAGAGGAGAGTGCTTTAAATCTGGCCCTGGCTCCACCTCTCTCTCTTCCCCACTGCAGTATTCATCAGCTCCTGAATTTGGTTTCCCATTGGTGATCTGGGCTGAATAAAGAGACCCAGAGGCCTAGTGATGAGAACATCTTTTTTTATGAATTGAAAAATAAAATGACAGTACGGAGCTAGTAGATCCCAGTTCACAACGAAGTGAATAGCAATGTCTGTGGTTGTATTGACCTTGAAGATTCTTAAAAAACAGAACAAGAATTCTCGGGGCACATTATTATATACATTCTGAATCTCTTCACTGTGCAAAGCAGAAAATCCATCCTTTATGGGCATGAGCATCTCGGGTGCACCGCGTCGATTTTAAAATAAACACTCTCAAGTGCAGGTGGAAGAAAATCTATGGCCGCTCTTAACCACATTCTTGCCTGTCCACACAGATGATGACACTGGTCTCCTGGGCTCTTCTGAGGTGGAGACAAGGCAGCAAGTCACACGGAGAGGAGTGACTCGCATTCTTCTCCGTCATGAGGAAGGCAGTGATGTCAGTGACAGACTGGCAAAGCCATCATGTTGCAAACTATATGTTCTGGTCTTATTACTCCTTTGGTTTGGATCCATGGTGATTCCTGAATCCATTCTCATTGTGCACGTCATCCTATGATAAAGTGACATGAAAATTCTTCGAGACAGCTCCCGTGAGTCACCTTACCTCCTCTGGCTATATACTGCTCTCACAGCACTGGCACAGCCCAAGTTAATCTCAGGGAGGGGAGGCTGGGATGGAGTGAGGCGGGGCGGGCAGGGTGGAGACAGGATGCGGGGATTCCTGTACCGGAAACGCCCCCACCAGACACTGGTTTTCTTTCTCTGGACAAGTCTTACTAAGAAGTTGTCTTAAAGCACCTCAGTATTCATTGAGAGGGAGGTTGTGACCTCCATGCCCCATGCACGGGTGATACATGCGTGTTCAAATACTCTGAATAGTTATTCCATAAAAAGAGGCAAACTGGAGTGGTGCAAAAATTTCTGTTTTCGCTGGGAAATGTTTTTTTCAGTTCATATGGCTGCAACCGTCCTCAGGAATGATATAAGCATCACTGCTCTGACTGCGCGAACATTTAAGGCAGACAACATAACATAAGAAGACGACAATTTTACTGAAAAAAAAATACAGCAGTACATATATTTTCACTTTCCTTGGCAAGAATTCGGTAGTACGGATCTTAGAAAATAAATAACTGCTGATAATGAGAGGGAAATGCAGATTTTCTATTTTTTTAATTTTTTTAATGTTCATTTATTTATTCTTGAAAGAGAGACAGAGAGAGAGCGAGCGTGAGCAGGAGGAGCGGCAGAGAGAGAGGGAGACAGAGAATGCCAAGCAGGCTCTGCTGTCAGCGCGAAGCCTGATGTGGGGCTCAACCTCACAAACGGCAGGATCATGACCTGAGCTGAAATTAACAGTGGGAAATTCGACCAGCTGACCCACCAGGCGTCCCAAGATGAACTATTATTATTAGCAGGAGAACAGGGGAGGGAAGTAATAAGGTTTTCCGAGTGGTATTTCTTGAGTCTGGTCAGCTCAGCATTTAGTTGTTTCTACCTACAAAGTATGGATTTCTATCTGTGAATAGCTCTGCCCTGGTTTGATGAAGAGAAAACCCACAGCAAAGCTCAAGGCCGGAGCAAGGGGCACCCACGTGGGTCCGGAGCCCTGTAACAGCTGACAATGCACTGTTGAGATGATCTGTGTGTTCCACTGAAACGCTCAGACCGTGGCATGAAAGGAAGAAATTTTATGTCTTCCATGCAGAGATCTATCTGCCTCACATTCCCCCTCTGTATTCCTCTGATTCAATCTAAAGGGGCTTTGAAAACGTCAAGGAACTTTTATGTTTTGCTAGTTTATCTTAAGTGTCTATCCTGAACTAATACTGTGATCTTGAGCATGGCCCAGGCAGACGCATGCCAGCTCCAGAAATGATTTCTGACACCAGGTAAGATGTCACACCTGCTGGAGCCAAAGTGAGGAGAATTGAGGCTGAGCGCCAATCAGACTCTCTTACGTTCCAAGAGTCCTTTCTGTTTCTCTCTAACGACCATTATTAATCATTTCAGAGCCATGCGGTCTCCTGACATTTTTACTATTCTAGACTTGACAGATAGGAAGGTTTTGATGTCCTGGAATGCCTTTTCATGTAGACGGGCTCCGTTCTCACAGCGCAGAGCTAACACCAGGCTAACCTCTCCCTAAGCAGAATGGGATTAAATCTTTCTTTCTTTTTTTTAAAGCTACTGAAAGAAAGTTAGGTGGTGATGGGTTCTTGTTAGGAAATCAGCATTTGGCTTTCCAAATGTTCAGCTGAACTGGAGCCGGGCTGTGAAAGTAAGAAGCTGCAGCCAGCCCCAGCGCGGGGCTTCTCAAATTCTTACCCAGCTTCTGCCCTGGCGAGAGCTTTCCTTCCATTTTGAGCAACTCTTCTTCCCAAGCCCTGCACGTTATGAAGGAGGGGGACCTTCGGCCAGGCCACGGGCTCTGTGCCATGCTGCCAAGTCACACAGCTGTGGAGTTCCCAGTGTGAAGGGGATTCCTCCTGAGGAGATGGGCAGCAGGGGATTCAGGGTGTCCGAATGCTGGCCTATCACTCACCAGTAGGGAGAGGCAAGGTTATGGAATGTGTAGGCAAGTTAAGGAATCTAAGCCTCATAATCTAATCTAATCCAAGCCTCAGGAATCTAACCCCTGCTTCGCTGGGGTGCTAGGAGGATGACACAGGGGAATACGGGCAAAACTTGCAAACTTAGTTCTCAGTCTCCATGATGCCTCCCCATGGCTCGCCGCTCCACGGCACCAACCATGAGGCGTTAGTAGTGGAGACAGACACACTCTGAGGCCGCATCTGAAGCCCGTGACAGGTTTTGATTCTTTCCTACTCTCACCATTTCCTCTTTCCCCCACTTAGCTTTCCATAGATGGATTCCAATGCCCTAATGAAGGTCATGTTTATGAAAGGAGAAAGGGGAGCAGGTGGCCAGAGCAAGGGGTCAGGAAAGGAGCAGAGCCAACAGCACATACCACGTTGGTATAACATCTTTTTCTACGGACAGAAGAACCATCTCCATTACTGTTAGCAAATTCTCAGATTACACAGTTCTATTTTTCCTTGCCGACCTGTGCAGTTTGAAATGAGGTTTTGCAAACTCTAGGCAAAAAGTTTTCTTCTCTGACGTGAGATGCTCAAGCAGTCACCTGCCACGTGCCAGGGGAACTACACTGATAAACTGGACACAACGATCCTACCTTCTCGCCAACCCCATTGCGCACGCCCCCACCCCCCCACCCCTGTCTCCAGGAAGACAGACAGACAGTGTGAGTGAGCAAGGACAGGCTGGTCCAGTGGCAAATTGCCTTGCTAGTGAAAAAGCTGAGTCAGGTATAGAAGGCTGCTTGAGTTTAAGCAAGTCTGTCTCATCTAAAATCCTACCAGCAACCAAAACTTAATGGCTATCAAATAAATGGCTAGTCTACCAGCCACTTGATCTGCACAGAGAAGACAAGGGGTGAACTGCTCCAATGATGGCCTCACCTCTCCCTCACCCTGTGCCCTCGCACCCCCGATATTAGTTTATGCTGCACATAGACTCCGGGGTCTGAGACACATCTTTCTTGGCAATCCTCTAAAGGGAAAAAGGGAGGCTGCTACCCACTGCAGGGCAGACCTTGGCTTCCAGGGCCCACCATTAGGATCTGGCTACCTTGTCTAGTAAGTTGAGTTTTGAAACAACCAACCACTGCCTGTGTGATGTGTTTTAATGGTGTCTGTTTCTGTCCAGAGATTAAAACAGAATAGCACCTCTTCAGCCTGCCCCTGAGATCAGGAATAATGAAGACTAATTTTAGCAACTGTTTGTTTTGCTTTTTTCAGCAGGAGAGGGAAGCAGCAGCAGATACATTGGCTCCGGGGTCATTCATGGGGGCGACACTTGGAGAGAGGGGCAGTGGGCCCAGGTTGGGGGCTGGGGTGGGGAGAAACAGGGCTCTTGGCTGCCAGCAACCCAGTGGGAGGGGAGGGGGGACAATGCATTCGTTACCCACAGAAGAGACACCAGCGTGGGAAACCAGGGTAATGGACAGCTAGCTGAGGTGTCCCCTGCTCCCTCTCTTTGCAGCTCCTTCACACCCCTGGGCATTTTTACTTGCACCGACCTACCTTGTCTCAGACATTCCCCTTAGCACTCTGCCCTCACATCCATCAGAAACAGTAGAAAGGACTCGAGCTGCTGCCATCCGGAAAGTTTACTCTTTCCTTCTGTGCCTTTTCCATGCGTCAGCCCCACCTTGATAAGCAGAGGAGGGCCAGGCACCCTGACTAGAGAGCCAGGCTCTTCCTGCTACTAAGGGCCTCCCTGGGCCTCAGCTCAGCTCACTCCTGGGCTTTGCAAGCGCTGCTGCTGCCACCATCAGGCGGATGCAGGGACTGCAGCGCTCTCCTGCCTTTCCATTCCAAAACCTTCCGCCAGCTCCTGCCTGATGTGGACCCAAAGGTAGAACAAGCCCAGACCGTGGCCCCCACACAGGTGCAGCGTCCTCTGTAAGAAAAAGGCTTTGGAGGCCATCTCCCTGATGAAATGGGACTCCCTGTAAACGTGGGGTAGACCCAGCGTCCTTCAGCTGGGTATGGAAAAGAGTCCTAGAATATGGAGGGAAACACCACCGGGAGGTTAATTGGCAGTCTCTCTCTCTCTTTGTCATGAGGGTCGGGCAGTCAGAGAAGGCTGCAGTCGCTTCTCCCGTGGTACCCGGGATG
>NC_043710.1:87192835-87355594 GCF_006229205.1 Suricata suricatta | reverse complement strand
GTCATAGGGTGCTTTCTGATCACAAAGGAAAGACTGAGAGAATGTGGCTCTCTGAGACAGACACCAGGCTACACAGAGCCCCCGGGGATAAAGCATGGAAAGATGAATGCGAGGCTTGGTTGTCACTGCTGCAAGTCAGCATCAGATTTCAAACTCCTGTCTTCTACGCATCGGTTAGAAAGACACTAAACTTGCAGAAACTGTCCGGAGAACACAGACCAAGTATACTTATCAAGACCATCTTGATAATCCAGCCTGATATTGACGTGTCTTTTTAGTACTGACGACCCATGTCGTGGCAGTTTTGGTTTCAATTTTCCAAAACATGGCCTCAGGTAAAATCTATCTCACTCTGCCTAGGAGGAAACCAAGGCCAGGTGGAAGATTACAGTGAGAGCTCATCTCCCATTTCCGGAAAATGGTGAATGTGTTCTAAGTTCTAGACATGGCTACACCTTAGCAGTAAGTGGTATGTGTGTAGAGTGAGGTCACAGACGGGAGGAATTTGGAGAGGCTTCTGAACTATGGGGAGGGATGGGGGAGCCTCCCTGTGGCATGTGGGAGGCATCTACATCCATATGCTTGTCTTTATCTCCAGGAAGGAGATGGAGGAGTGTGCACTCTCTCCGCCAAGCCCCAGCCAGGGCCCCAACAGAGTAATTCTGCAGGGAGTAATTCACCCATGCTGGCCACTATTTCCATGGCTTTGCCTTGTTGTGAGCGTACCCAAGGAAAGCTGACATTTATTTAATCCTCGTAGTGGTGTTGACTGTGTACTCACAGAAACATTGTATGCTTGCGGAAGACATTTGTTTCCAAGCAGCTTATGCTAAATTGCAGTGATATAAAGGAAACACTTATCCAATATTGACATTTACTGACTTCTAGAAATGTATAGCCAGAGTACTCATTTTTACAGTCAGGAGAAGAGGAAAAGGGGAAAAGCACAATGTTTGATCTCTAGCTCCTTCAGTGGCTCAGGAGCAAGAAGTCAATTCATGTTCATGCTAAATATGGTGGAGATCCTTACTCTATGGCAACAGCGTGGGTTCTGAGAGCAAGTGGAACGTAGAAGCCCTTCTGTGCTTAATCCCCAAGCTCCGGCAGAGAGCAGGACATGGCATTCTTTGCATGCATGCAGGAGAAGTACTCCAATGATCTGTAAGGCATCTATATATTTTTTTATGTTTATTTACTTTTGAGAGAGAGAGGGAGAGGGAGAGAGGGAGAGAGAGAGAATCTGAGGGAGGATCCAGGCTTCGAGCTGTCAGCACAGAACCTGACCCGGGGCTCAAACTCACAAGCGGTGAGATCATGACCTGAGCCGAAGCCAGCCGCTTTACTGACTGAGCCACCCAGGTGCCCCTAGGTATCTATATTCTTATTGGATGTGCACACCTAACTGTAGTTTCTACTTTTCCCCCGGGGAAAAGGCAGTGATAGGCAGGGACATCAGGGACCGCACTGTGCTTCGATGCAGAGTGGAGTCTGGAGCACTCCCCTCTCTGGAGAGGAAAACCCTCTCTGTTTGGAAAACAGGGTGAAGCTAGTACATTTAGGCACAGGACACTGCCTCACTCCTTGTGGACAGCAGTGATGCAGACAGGAAGCCCAAGGGAACAGTCAACGCCTAGAGCTGTAGTTCCCACCAGCCCGGGCTCCATGAACACTGGGGTGTCCACTGACCTGCGGTAAGACTGGAGCCCCAGTCACTGTGCCACGAGGGCCACATGAGATCAGGATTGTGGTGGTGGGAAGAGTCCAGCCTGCTCATGATCTGTAGGACCCTCTCACTGCTGAATTAGAGCGTCCCTGCTCCCAGGCACAGGTGCGGTACAGGGCCTTACTCTTTCTAGGGTGACTCCTAATTAAAAATGCCTGCACTGGTATTTTGCCTAAAAGTTATTTCAGGCTTTTATTTATTTATTTTATTTATTTTTTAATAGTTTATTTTCAAATTGGTTTCCATATAACACCCCGTGCTTCTCCCTACAAGTGCCCCCAACCATGACCATCACCGCCTTCCCTCCTTCCCCCTCCCCCTTCAGTCCATGGTTTCTTTTCAGTTTTCAATAGTCTTTCATGATTTGTGTCCCTCACTCTCCCCAGCTCTCTTTCTCCCTTCCTCTCCCTATGGTCCTCTGTTAGGTTTCTCCTGTTAGACCTATGAGTGCAAACATATGGTATCTGTCCTTCTCCGCCTGACTTATTTTGCTTAGCATGACACCCTCGAGGTCCATCCACTTTGCTACAAATGGCCATAATTTCACTTTCTCATTGCCATATAGTACTCCGTTGTATACATATACATATCTTCTTGATCCATTCATCAGGGGATGGACATTTAGGCTCTTTCCATGATTTGGCTATTGTTGAAAGTGCTGCTATGAACACTGAGGTACATGTGCCCCTATGCATCAGCACTTCTGTATCCTTTGGGTAAATCCCTAGCAGTGCTATTGCTGGGTCATAGGGGAGTTCTACTGATAGGTTTTTGAGGAGCCTCCACACTGCTTTCCAGAAAAGCTGCACCAGTTTACATTATTTCAGGGTTTTAGAAAGATAAGGACTGTGGTGGAGAAATGATGCCCGTGCCCATGTAACTCCCTCCCCACCCCTGGTTACAAGAGACCCTAATGTGAATACTGTTGTCTGCCCCCGACTGCCTCCCCCCACCGCCGCCCAGGGCCCACTCCTGTGTGCAGGCAATTTTCTTTTCCTTGTTCATGTTTCCAAAACAGTTTATCTTTTTATCTCCTTGGAAGAAAAGTACTCTGCAAATCAAAGGTATCATTAGTATTGTTATTATTTTGCTATTGAAATCTCTTGAATTCACTCTGGATTATTCATGTGCTTTTTTGGGTCTGCAATATAATGCCGCCTAAGTCACCCCCACTGGGCTGAACAAAAAAGAAAAATTGCATCTTCAGGCCTAATCCCCTGCTCCACCCCGTCTCCTGCTGGCCCTGGCTCCTACCAACACAGGCACACCAGGGAGAGCGGCTCCTCAGTGCCATGCCTAGCTCACTGCTACCATGTTCCAAGGGAGATCCTTCTTTGTAACCCAAGAGGGAGGCCCCCCTCCGTGTCCTGTAAGTGCAGGGTGAAGGCTCTGACCCCACCCCGCACCCCTGTTCCCCTGGGGAGTTTCTCTTCCTTCCTCAATAGGTCTGGCTGGCAACAGAGAGCTCCCTGCTGGGTAGCAGACACGGATACCACTCCCATGCCCCAGAGATGTGTCCCAGCTGCCCTCACTCAGAAGATCTGTTAAAGAAGTGGTCCCACGCCCTTGGCAGTTGTGCACTGACCTTCTAGGACAAAAGAAGCTATTCTTCCTCCTCTAGACAAGATGTCATCTCACTTGGGGTGCCAGTGGGGGAGCATCGCACTTGCTACTTGCCTCATCTTTTGTTATATCGCAGTTCCGGGCAAGGGGAAGTGTTTGCTAAATTGCTGTTCACTCCCGATTTCTTGTTCTAATGCCTTCTCAGCCTGTAGGCCCTATGATTCCTCCATTCTTTTGGCTGCCTCTGACATGCTCAGGCTATCTCCTGGTGGCCCTCCCTCTTCCCAAAGGAGTCTCTTGCAAGTTGAGGCCTCCTTCCTTTCCATGCTTCCTATCATCCCCTGTGGCCTCCCTCACCCTGGCCAGCTCTCTCCACTCCTAAGCTATTTGCCCTGCATCTGCTTCAGGCTCTTCTAATCCCTTGGAGAGTCATGTCACCATGAATGTCTGCTCCTCCGGCGGCCATGTGACAGCCCTTTTGGTGATTCCTGCCAGCAAGTCAGGAGAGCAAGCCACTTAGAGTCTTCTCAAGGGGGGAGGTGACACCCCAGATTAATCTTCAACTCAGGGAGGCCATGGACCAGTAAAGACGAGTTTCACTTACACCCCAACACGTTCAGAGCAGCCTGGCACACATGTCAATCCAATAAGAGTTCTGGGTTCTCCAGAGCTGGAACCTTCAGACCCACAAAGTAATTAGGTGGGACCAGCCTCTGTGGGAGTGCTAGACAAAAAGGTCAGGGAGCAGGGAGGTGAGCAAGTTTCCAAAGAGCATCTGAGTTCGAGGCATCACCCTTGCATCCCTGTACATTCCCCCCACACTGTCACTGTCTCACCATTGAGATCTCTGGGAAACAGGGGTCTTCATGCCTGCTAGGACACTAGCCCTCCACATCTACTTAAGACGTGGATGTGCAGGCCGGGTGGGAGGGCTCTTGAAGATGAAGGAGGGCATGGAGGGAAATAGTTGTGGGCCAACTGAAATGATAAAGGGAACAAAAATACAGCAAGTTCTAACTTTATGGATGACAAGAGAATCGATTCCTTTTCACCCAGGGGCAGAACATGCCTCTTCTCCGCGGGAGGCAAATTGTGCTGTGACATTATCCCTCTCTGTACAAAGCATGCAGTCCTGACAGCTGATGGAAGAGGCATCCTCAGCAAGAGAGAAACCTACCCGCGGCACAGACTGGCACCCCTCCATTTCTCTGTGGGGGATGGGGGCGGCCAGGCCCAGGGACGTTGGCCAGGGTGGAAATGGAGGGATGCCATTTGGCCTTTTAGTGCCACCTTAGGAAGGAGAAATGAATATTTAATCTCCATCCACACGAAAAGCCAAAACTTTAAAGGAAGACGGGATGCAACGAATCACTGACATTAATTATACTTGAATTTCACCCTCTAAAGGGTTATGAAGAAAAGTAAAGGTGAACCAGTAATGGACGAATTACAAGAGAGGGACTTTAAGAGTTTTTACTTCAATGTTTTGGCATTAAAGTCTTCCGAGCATGGCTGGGTGCACTCCCTCACTGTGGAAACAAAGACAACGGGAGCAGGAAGCCCGAGAATTGTGTTTCCCAAAACTCTAACATGACACATAGGTTCCCAGTGTGAGAGGTGCTGGGAAGCAGATGGATGTGTCACCGGAGTGCCAGATAAAGGCCTAAAAAGAGCCCTGGACATTTGTTTTCTCTGAGTGGAGGGGCATCCCTGAGTCTCTACACATTGGCTTCGAAAGTAGCCCACGAGGAGGGGTGGGTCCGACGGGTGACTCAGGCGGGGAACGCCAGGCAGGGGGCAGCTTCAGTCAGGGGGATGTCCGCGGATATCACCTATAGCCTGCTGGCTAGTCCCCTCGTGACCTCTTGGAAATGGACCCGCTCTGGCTAATAACTTGACAAATATAGAAGTGGGCACAGGATATGTGCAGGGGGTCAAAAAGAATCCTATGGGGAATTCGTGATACTCAAAACAGTATCCCCATTAAAACACAGGTCTACCGATCAAGTCAGAAGGTATTGTATCACTAAAGTCCACCAAAATTGTCGCTCTTGGCCCTTAATCCCTGTCATTAGAGGCTGTCTATTCAAGAAACGTATAGTGTCCAGGGATAGAAGGGATTCTGACTGGCTGCGTTCACTCTGTCTCACTGTCTTTCTTTCATCCCATTTTGGAGCCCTGTGGCTATGACATACCAGTTGGTAGGGCGGACAGTGCTGGCCAAGCTCAGAATACTCAGGAATAACAAGAAACTAGGCGTTGCACGATGCTGTGGTTTCTTCCTAGTGTTCTCGGGGCTAAGGGTAGATGAAATGGAGCATTTAACCTCCATAGGTAAATATTTAAAGAATCATATGAGACAGCAAAGAAATAGCTCAGTGCTGAGAAAGGGATAAGAAAGGTGGAAGATGCAAGCACTGTGATGCTTCAGACAGCCAAAGAGGCACTTAGATGCCAAAGGCTTCTTATACCAATCTAGAGGGGCATCAGAGCTCAAACTTTCTAACCACACACGGACTGATTAAAATGTGCCCTGCTCCCATGAACCTATGTGCAGGGGTGCGGTGGGCTCCTCCTTGTAGGGATTCTACATGCAACTTCCTGAGTAAATTGGTAAGAGGTAAAGAAGAACAGAAGTGCGTGTGTGCGCATGCACCCATAAGCAAGCACACAGGCATCCAAGAAAGAGGGTAATCTCATAAAATGGTAATAGAACCCAAACTGTTTCTGTACCCGTGTTCTGAGATAGTTCTTATTCATTCAGCCTGAAAACTCGAGGGATAGGCAATTTATCTTCCTGCTGTTGTAGGGAGCCCTGGTGAGACGCACACAGCCATATGAATACAAGAGCATGTGTGGCTGTGTGTGTGTGTACACATGGCCATTACACACAGGGGTGGGTGTATACATACTGTTGGGCAGAGAGGCCCCTCCGGTGTAATGTGACCGGTCTAAGCAAAGTTTGCTAAGGGGGGGGGGGACTCTGCAGTGACCACACATATCAGTGCAAGAAGCAGAGGAAGGAGGCGTGGGTTTTTGCTTACATTTGGCTTCTCCCTGACAGGAGAGAAAAGAAGACCTGCTGTTTGCTTGCAAAGCCAGCCACCCATGGCGGTGCGTGCTTCCTTGAAAACTTTTACCCTTCATTTAATCAACAGATGGACATGCCCTGCTGTGGATTTTTCTGAGAGAGCCCTGTCCCTCTCAGAGCCGTGCTGGCTGGCACAAATGTTGACTCAGATGGCAGAGGCAGCATGGCATTCCATAAAAGTGGGAAAGAGCCGATTTACTTATCTCCTTCACACTCAATTCCACAGGTGACTTTTGACGCCTTTGGCTAAGCAGGCACTGGCAATCCCTCCCCAGACCGCCCCCGCCCCCCACGGCCACTACGGCCTGGCCCCAAGGCTCCCAGAGGCAGGGAGCCAGCCCAGAGGTGGCAAACTTCTTTGCAGAAAAGTCCACCAGTTTCTCTGCCCCTGCTAGGCGGCAGAAAGGAAACAATCAGCACCAGGGGCGAAACTGCATTTTAGACCCAGAATCCAGGGGCTGTGTAGGATTCAGAATTCAGCCTCATTCAGAGGACCCGATGAGATTCAGTGAAAACTCTTCACAAGCTTCTCCCAACCGTTGCAAATTACCCCCACGGTGCATTCGGTAATCTGCAGCCGCACACACTGGCTTTGGAATACACTCAGGCAAGTCAGACCTTATTGGAACTGAAATACCACCGAAACAAAGCCCTCCTTCCCTACCCTCTCCTTCTCCAACCTGCGTTTGCAGGAGACGAGGTGCCCGAAGTTCAGAGCGGCAGAGCCACACAGCCACTGCCTAATTAACATACCCGGAGCATAAAGAACTCATTTGCATCGGAGAGTTTGAGCTGGATGTTGACAAGTGAGAGGAGAAAGTCACCCCTCCCACACCCCCCTGCCTTCCACAGGAAAATAAACAGTACCACTCTGTTGCGTTTGCAAAGGCAAAGGAGCAAGGCCAGCGCCTCTCGGACGCACGGATCGGTTCGAGTTTCCGACGCCTGCCCACATTCTTGCCCTCAGCCTCCCGCGCCCTGACAACCCAGCCGACTTTCTTTGCAACTCCGGCCGCGCTCGCGGGGGTCCTACCTTGACTGAACAGGAAGAAGCACACGAAGAGCAGATCGAGCTGGAAAGGTTTCATTCCTCAGCGCAGCGAGGGGAAGCCGGCGGGGCAACTTGGGTTTGCAGTTAGTTTCTCGCCCCGGGCGGCTCGCCGTGCTCAGCCTCCGCCGCGGTCCTCCAGGGTTCGCGCCAACCATCGGTCTGTCCGGGCGTCCGAGCCTCCGCGCGCGGTCCCCCGGGCCTCCGGGTCTCCGCAGCCCGCCGGGGCCAGTGGCCGGCTCCTAGCCGCCGCGGGAAGCCGGGATCCTCAGCGCCGTCCCCGCTCGGAGCAGATCCATTCTGTGGCTCTCGGCAGCCCGGGCTCACGGCTTCCTCCGGCGGGCTCCTCCCACAGCGAGCTCGCGAGCGGGCGGGCGAGGGAGCCAGTGACGAGTGACAGAAGGGCTCCTTTCACTGAAGCTGGGGCGGGGGAGAGAGGGAGGGGAAACAGGTCATAATTAAAGAGGAAACACTTGGAAAAAGGAGATCTATGCAAAGCGGAGGGCGGAGGGGAGAGGCTCCGTTCTTTCTCTCTTTCTCTTTCCCCCCTTATGTAGGGAGAAATTCAGCTTTTGTCACCATTATTGACCAAAAGGCATCTTGAACAGGGAGCAGACTGTGACTTTTTGTCCACACCACATAATGTTGTTCCACGGGAGTAAAGTTAAGGATGACTCTATGCATGCACACGCATTAAAATATGCATGCTCTGCCTTTGCACAGGGGGCTGGGAACCCGCTGAAAGGGAAAGGGAAGCTGCGAGGGGGGGGGGGTGCATCTTTCCCCAGGAAGGACTTGGCCAATGTGTGCAGCCGGAGTCTCCGGAGTTGGGGAAGGGATACACACGTTTTGCATTTTTTGGGAGACTTTCCTAGGAGGGGGAGATAGGTAATAAAACCCGAACGTTTAGACCTTAGTTGGCTTTGCACTACTCCTACAAAACAAAATGAAGGAACGAGAGGGAAATCAAGCAGGTATGTGACACATGCCCATTTATTATTATTATCATCATCCTGGTTTGTGCCTTTCCTAAAAAGGAGGGGGGGTAGCCTGTCTTGGCATTTGCAGCCCCTCCTCTAATAAGCACTCCATCACCCGGAGAGAGTCTTTTCTCCAAGAGGTGCTGTGAATCCTATTGCGAAGGAGAGGCCAAGGTCACAAGCAACTGCCTCCCAAAAACCTTCAGGTCTTTTTTACCTGTCGTGAAACCCACACTCAAATCAAACTCTGTTTCTTCCAGGATAACAAAGTGAATTTATCTAGGCCTATTTCCTTGATGGACATTTAGATATGGCTGGGACACACAGGCACTGGGAGAAATAAGACCTCAGGCACAGAGCATGCCTTCAGGAGCTCACAGTATAGTGTGGAAGCAGAGGATATAGCAAAGATACAAACTATAAGAAATGTTACAACTACGTCTAATATGCAGCATTACTAGAAGGTGTGTGTGTGGCGGGGGGGAAAAGAGTAAGAAGTGAAACATGAAAGATGCTCTTTTGATGTGTGCCTTTCCGTTTAAAACCAACCATTATTTTCTTCGGTCGCTAGACCTTGGGGAGGTCTTCTGGGAAACGCTTAACCTTCCTTCTGTCAGTATTACATACTTGGGGGATTTTGCTGACTTCAAGCCACATTCCGTCTCCAAGTTTCCATATGGATGTTAGCTTTAAAAATGCATCCCTTGGTATTGATGAACAAGAGGGTTAGTGCCCCAAGAAAAGTGTGTGCTGGTAGGAGCTTACATCTGGTAGTTGACATCAAAGATCTACAAATTAGTAGGTGTCTGCCTTGTTGACTTTTCTATTCTTAACTTAATAGTTTATTTAACTGCATCCCTTAGAGGCTATTAAACATATCAAAGGGAAATTTGTAAGCAAGCGTGGGAGAGGGGGGAGAAATGGAAGAAATGCTGAGCAAGGGAAACTAAAAGGTCCCCAAAGAGGCACCCCATCAGCAAACAAGGTACAGAAGCAAAGTGTCAGCACAGCCTTAGCCTGCCAACCTGATGACAGGCCACGCAATGAAACAGAAGCAGCAAATCAAACAGATGCACAAGGATCGTTCTAAACAACCTGTGCCAGACAACATATTAAGAGGGAGAATGTGGCACCTGTAGTGCCCTAACTTCAATGGGAGCTTTCCATGGAATCTACCTGGTGGGGGGAGATTTCAGTGTAAAGTGTGGGCACCATTCCTAAGGCGAGACTTGTAGTGGATAAGACTAATAATATTAGAATTATTAGAATGTAGACTGTACCTCTCAAAGCAACATTGGGTGTTTTAACCAACATTTATCCTTTAAGCAGCTGTTTCACTTTGACTGCTAATTCCTGAGTGGCCTGGGGCCCAGATTTGCTTAATTCGGCCCCCAGGGAAACAGTACAAAACCAGGGTCAGGAAGCTAGTGAACTGTGCAATACATGAAAAGCAGGCCCACCACACACACACACACACACACACACACACACACACACACACACTCAGTCCTCGACAGGAGAGGGAGGGTAGGAATCCGAGGTTGGAAGGTTCTTGTTTTGCTCTCCCACTGGTCCCTGAGGCTGACCTCATGACCCTCAAACTGGCTCTGATCCCCCTGGCCAGCTGGATCCATTCCCTTCTCCGCTCCCTTCCCCCACCTCCGCCCCCTTCCCCGCAGTCTCCGGTCTCCGGCAGAAAGGGGGTGGGGGGAAAGCTTGGATTAAGTGGTGAGCTGCCTGATTCTAAAATGACCGGGAGGCGTTTCAAGCCTGAGTGCCGGAAAACCCGCGGCACTCTTCGGCAGCCACCACGTGGGGCAGCGAGAACGACAGCGGTACCTGCAGGACCCACAGCCGGCCGGGCTCTGGCGCCAGCCTCGACGGCGGCCCGGCCATCTCCGCCCGGCCGGCCCTTGGCCTCACCTCCTCCGGGGGCTCGGTTAACCTCCTGGCGCTGCAAGGTGCCTGCGCGCAGTTCGCGGGCGAGGCGGGTGGCGGGCGGCGCGGACGGCTCCACCTGATGGAGAAGAGTGGAGATTCTTAGACCTCGGAGCGCGCGGCGCAGCGAGGCGAGAGGAGGGGAGGGAAACGGAGGGGAGGGGAGGGAAAAGGAGGGGAGGGAAACGGAGGGGAGGGAAAGAGGAAAACTGCCCCCCCCCCCCGCCCCACCGTGGGAGCCTGCGCGTCCGGAGCCGGGGACGCGAGGCAGTGGGGCCCTGGGCACGGCCCCGTGGAGGTGACAGCCCTGAAGAGACAACACAAAACCAACCACTTGGAAAACTGCCCTGAATTCTTGTTCTGTGCACATGCCTGCTTCAGGTCTCCGATGTGCCCATAGCGCAAGCCAGGAAGCCGAGGTCCCTCACCAGCAGGTGGCATCCTCTCCAGCGTTTCTGGTCCTGGACCTTAGCCCGGGAGGCCGAGTTCATGGGTCCCCAGCCCCTTTCTCCAGGGCCTTCAGTGCCCAGTCCTGTGTCCTTTGAACCACCCGACTCTGGCGTGCATTAGATTCGCTGAGGCCGGAGCCCACGGAGAATAGGGCTGGCTCCAGATTCTGGGGCTCGCAGGCCAAGAAGCTTCAGAAGGGCCAAGTCTCTGCAGGACTGCTTCCAAGCCCTGCTCTCCTGGCAGCCAGCGTGCCCCTAGAGTTTCCTGAGGTCTGGGACAAAGAGACGAGGCAGGAGGGGTGCAGGTGCAGCACTGTGGTGATACTGCTGCCCAGTGCCCTGAGCAGCCTTCCCACAGACTGTCGGATCCTGGCTCATCATTACTTTCCAGTGACCTTTCCCTTAATGTTAGTGCGATGTCTATAATATTTATTCTTCCCTCCGTTTGTGCAAGGGCCTGTTTGGGTACTTAATAAAGACGTGTGCAATGAATACATTAATTCCTATGCTTGGAAAGTTTGTCCTCTAGTTGGGGAGAAGTAGATACAGGTGGATACATGGGGAAAAACATGAAACACCTCATTGGCTTTTTAATAAGATAGAAATTGCCCTGGAGGTTGTCTGTCAGGCTAGATCTTTCTGGATGGGTCTGTTAGGCCCACTTGCTTGAGGCCGTACAGGAAGCTTCCCAGCTGAGATGTAGCCCAGAGCCCCAACTTTGGTTTCGTGTTTACACTGTCCTGCCCTCCTGGAGGCCCTGCACTGCGCCTGATGGCAGGGCTCCCTCTCCCCATCTTCTTGTGTCCCAAGGTATCACCACCCCGGATAAAGGGAGGAAGAGGGAGAGGCTGTTTTATGAGACAGACCATCATCATGAGTGGAGAATTTCCTGCTTAATGCCTCTTCACAATATTTGTTGCACAGATACATTATAAACCACATTTCCTTTTGTTTTTCATATATCCTGCCAGTGCCGGCTACTACCTTCTTGTTCAGGGATTGAAGCACATCTTGAACAGCCCCCTCCAGGGAGTTTAGGGTAATCTGACTCTCTGTCCTGGGTAAGTCGATAAGGCGCAAAGCCACATATACTTCCAGAGACCAGGTGGTCTTCAGGGGTCCTCCCTTGGTAGCAGCCTGTCTGGCCTGGACAGTCACAATCTTCTGGCTGATTTCTTTTTCAGTATCTGAGCCAAATTTCTTAATCAGGTCTGTGGAGGTGAATTGTAAGATGGTAAGCTGTGCTTCCGTGGTCAGTCTCTAGTGCAGAAAGGCCCCAAAGACCAGGTGTCCTGCTTTCAGAAGCATTCTCCAAAGGGCAGGATGAGTCTGTCCCCCCGATTCACCTAAGACCAAGCCTGAGTGAGGGGGTCATGGTGAGTCTGTTGACCTGGGCTCTGGCCTAAACACCCCAGATTTTGTAGCTCCTTAATGAATTGAGACACATCTTCCTTCATCTATGACAATGACTGGTTTGAGACAATGGCTCTCCAAGGCCCTCCCAGTTCTGAAACTCTGGTACCTGTCCTCCAGAGATTGCACCGCTCAGCCTGGAGAGATTTGAAGGCCCTTCCACAGGGCTCCAAATGTCAAGGCGGGTGACTGATGAGAAAACAAGTTGGGCAGCCCCAGAATCTGCATAGATCCCGCTGCTCTCCAGTTGTTCCCCAAACAGTTCCATGCTCCTCTTGCTCTGAGTGACCTTAGTCTTTCCCCAGACCGCTCACCTTGTGGCTTCCCTCCTCTGCTTATTTTCCCCAGAACCGTGCCCCCCACACAGCTTGGATCCTGAGATCCAGAACAGCTTTTCTTCAGTATGCATTCTATAATTTCATTGGAGGCAGATCTTTTATTAAAGCATCGGAATACCAATACCGGGGTGGCTAGCTGTAGAAAGTCCCTTTAAAGCCAATAAGGACCACGGCACCTCATATTTTCACTCCATCTTAAGGTGAATCATACTTTACTGGAAAATGTGTCTGCCTGTGATCCTTCCTTATGATCTCGGCAGCTGCATGAGCTCAGAAGTGGGGCCTCCTCGCTCCACAAGTGCGCACCGGCTCTTGCCCTGGTAGGTGGTAGGCACTCAGCCCATAATGTTGAACGGATGGTAAAGTTTTACCCAGTGCCCCACATCCCATTTCCTGTTTTCAGAATCCAATTTAACTTCTTCTTCACTGTGTTATTAAAGCATTGTCAAACATCTGGCATGTGCCTGCCACTGCTCTGGCTGTATTTTATGGGGATGGGTAATGAATTGAGCCTATATATAGTTTGCAAAATGTGGAACACACTTTAAGATGCATAGCACTATAGAAATGAAAGATATTTTTATCTCTCCAGCATCATTCTGCACAAGGAGACAATTCTCTGGCAGCACTGTTGAAGAACAATAGACCTGGTTGGCCTTGACACGCGCATGCATGGAGGGTACTGGGTATTTAATTCACATGGGAGCAGCATTCTCTCTCTCAGCAAAGGCCCAGCAAGGATAATTTACAGGGAAGAAAAGATATGAGAATGTTATGAAAGGAGGTGACAGGTCCCCCATGCCTTGCCTCAGCGCTGGCTGAGTGCATAGGCCAGGACCTCTGTCCATGCTCGGGGGATGACACCGAAGGCAAGGCCCAGCGTCCTTCCTCAGGGTTTGCAAGGAGCCTTGCATCATTTCGGAATATGCCATGTGCTTTCTGTGCACAGGAATAGGCTAATTGTGGAAATATGGGAAGACAAAGTGAAATTCCAGTTTATGACTCATTGGTGATATTCAAAGTCTTTGAAATTATGCTGTGTTTATTCTCTTCCTCCATTATTCTTTTTCATAACCCCCTCCCAACGCAAACACACACATACACACTGATGTTATATAAATTAGCAAACCTTCACAGCATCCAAAGGAACAGCTGCATCTCCCTCGAAGTCTCTTGCAGCTTCCTTTCTAGGTGAAGCTTAACTTTTGCTCATTGTGTATGACATTTTTCTTCCTTCCTTGTTTTCTCCCTTTATCTGTGCCTCCCTCCTTTCTTTGCTTCCTTCCATCCGTATAAAAAATCTATCTGTCTACCAATAGATATAAAGGTTATACATCCATCTTTGTAAAGTTGTATAAGATCATGTATATTTAAACCTTTAAACACACACACACACACACACACACACACACACACACCTTTACTATTAAAATGCTAGCAATAGACCTCCTACCCCATATTCTGAGCTCTGGAACACTAGAGCCAGTTTTCATCATCTCTGCCTGAATTCACAGCCTCCTCAACTCATTGCCCAGTCTCACCCACTGTTGTACCATATGAGTCCACTTGAGATTCAGTTCTGTGAGATCTTCCCCTGCTTAAAAATGTGGGTGTTCCCTATGATAGAATATAAACTTTCCGTGACGTTATATACATAGGGTTTGTCAAGCAAACATACCTTTTCTGCCTCAGCGCCAGCCCCCTCCTTCACAACCCACCCTCCAAGCCAAATTACTCTTTATGGGTTAGAGGCAGCAACCACTTTTCCTTTTCCATACCTTTCTCAGACTATTTCCTCTCCCAGCATGATTTCCCTCCTCCATTCGTTCCTTTGCCTAATGAGCAGGTGCCCATTGCTCGAGAACCAGCTGGACCTTCATCCCATGAGAACTTTGCCCCCCTCTTCCTCCCCTCAGTCAAAAAATGAACAGCGTATTCCTCCAAGTTACCACAGCATTTATGAGGCTTTATTACGTGACTTTGAATTGTTATAATTACTTATTTACATGTTTACTTTCTATACTATATGTGAGATCTTCAAGGTCAAGGACCACTTTTTGGAATTTATTTTTGCAGAGTGTATTGCTTGATGCCTGGCATATAGTAATTGTTTGCTAAATGGTGTCTAAACAAAATACAGTTAGGTAGAAAAAGTCTTGGTGTCCTTGCTGTGACTCTTCCAATCTCAGGCTTGAGATTTTCTTTCTTCATCATCTGATGCTTTTAGACACAAGGAGATCCAGGAAGTTCCATATCCATCATCTGGAATGAGGCACATCTGAAAACCTGGAAAGGAAGATTTCTGAGTACACATTTTTAACCCAAGTGTCAGGCAAATAGGGGAAGTGGTACCAACATTCTACATAAGACACAGCCCAACTCTAGCTCTTTTTTTTTTAAGTTTATTTATTTATTTTGAGAGAGAGAAAGATTGAGTGAGCAGTGTAGGGGCAGAGAGGGAGGGAGAGAGAATCCCAAGCTGGAGCCTGACACGGGGCTCCATCTTACAACCGTCATCACCTGAGCCGAAATCAAGAGTTGGACACTTAACCAGCTGAGCCACCCAGGCACCACCCCACCCCCAACTCTAGCGCTTGTATTAAAAGAACAATTGGAAATCCTGGTTATTCAGATTGTTTAACAGCACAGTCCCAAACCAGTGGAGTAGCTGTCACGCTCTGTAACAATTATATGGATAACTGAGGAAAAAGTGAGGAAAAGTGATGAAAGCCAACATTACTTTCTCCAAACGCCATCCAGTTTGAATTGAGTTGGTTGTTCAGGGTTGTTTCTTTTCTTCCTGTTACCTGTGTCTCTTTTCTGTGTGTGTGTGCATGTGTGTGTGTGTGTGTGTGTGTGTGTGTGTCTGATTTCTTTTTCTCTGCTGTCTGAGAGTGTGAGCAGGCAGAGGTATAAACTCCTTCTCCACCTTGCTTTGTTGTGCCAGCCAAGTTCAGTCCCCCTTGGTTTTTTTAATTATATAGAAACAGAGAGGATAGTATAGTACAGTGGTTCTCAGTGTCAGGTTCCTGGGCCAGAAGCAACAGCATCCCCTGAGAACTTGTTAGAAATGCAAGTCTTTAGGTCCCACCCCAGACCTCCAGAATCAGAATGCCTGGGGTGGGGCCCAGCTACCTGTGCTTTGACAAGCCCTCTGATAATTCTGATGCCTGCTAATGTTTGAGAACCACTATTATTAGAACTCCCAAGGTCCGTCACCCAGCCTCAACGATGATCAAGCCATGGCCAATTCTGTTTCATCTGTCCTCCCTGCTTCCTCCCATCTCACTGGCTTATTTTGAAGCAAATTCAGACATCGCGTCCTTTCATCCATAAGTATTTCAGTATGTGATAAGGGACTTTAATGTGGATGAAAATAATACTTTATAGTATACATTTGTTAGATATCTGAGCCAGACCCTTCATCTGGAGGCAATTCATCCTTAAAATACATTCCACAGCCTTTGTATGGTAGTTTTTGGCCCAAAAAGACAGCTCAACTAGATAAGACAGAGAAATGTCTTTTTTTTTCTTTTTTGAATTAAGAATTTATTATTCAGAAAAGGATGAACCTGGTCATTATGATGGCGAAGAAAAATTAACATCAAAGAAGAAAGCCCCATTTGAGGATCCAAATGAAATGATGCATGCCTTCACCTTGAAAGAGGCTGACTCCTTACAGTTTATAAAAGTTTCAGGCTATGTCTTACTCATAGGGTAGAGGGTCTGATTGTTTTCCCAGTATTGTGATAGAGTCCCAATTTTTCTCCATACTCTTTTGCCTGACCTTCTCGATGGTTCACTTGCATTTGCATGAAAATAGGCCAGAGTTAAGATACCACCAGTGACCAGGACCTGATATTCCTTGAAAAAGTACAAAGGCACACCCATGACCTTGTTCTTATCATCTTGCTACTCTTCTTCATTAACCTGCCAGTCATATCACAGGGGTACTCACTGTCTGGGCCCCTCCAGGTTTGTTATACCCCACGAGTACTTATTAGGCTCTGAGAAACTCCAGAGAATCTTTGTTCCCCTCTTCAGATGTCTGTGGCAAAAACTGACACTTGCATGGAGCATGATTTGATAGCAATATCTGCAAAGTGTCAGAAAGGGGAGGGGATCGATACACTTAATTTACTTGGAATAATTCATTGCCTAACCGGAGTTTTCAGTGAGGGCAGACAAATTCCACACTAAACTAACTTACCCACCTGGATCGAGAGGAGTACAGTGAATCCATCTTTTGAATGAGATGTAAAACTGAGTTTCTTGCTTTCATTAATGACTCCCTTGGCCCTTCCTTTCTTGAGACGGGGTGTTCATTCAGACAGTCATTTTTCAAAGCAGTGATGTAATCTATTGACTGAAAGTTCCCTTGCTATCCCTACCTGGGCTGATTGTTTTCACTCTCTGCCCTTATAGTTGGATGTGTTGCTTGCTCCGAGGTTGACAGTTTGGAGCCATATTCCACCTTAAGAAGAAGGAAAAATGCAGATATTTTTCTTTGGTGAAGGGTGGTGTGATTTTTTTTTCTTTCAAAGCTAACCCAATAGGCAATCTGGTTGTCATGGGATCGGAAATTACAAAATAAGGAAGAAATGCATACAGCAGTAAGGTGGGGAGAGGGGATCTTCAAAAAGGTGTACTGAGGTCACAGAGTCCTTCTGAGACAATATTGAAGAAGGATCTAGATTTAATGACTTCACCATGATCTCTCAACCTCGCATCTCATTTATCTGGCTCTATGTGCAGGACGATTTGGAGTAAAGTTTTCCACATAGGAGTAGTGTTAGCCTGTGAGTTCTGAGTTTTTGTGAGTGTTTGGAGGCTTCCTCCTTTATTAAGATACAACCATCCCTGGTAAATGCTTAATATTGGCCCAGTGGCATTGCATTGACACAGGACAGGAAGGGGACAGGAACCATGGATCCCAGTTGAAGCAGCTCAAGGAGCTTGGGGAGGAGAGATGTAATTATAAGGCACCTTCAGATAATTATGCCATTACTATATAATTATGAAGTGCCACTTCCTCCTTTAACTACGTGAAATTCAGAGATCACTCAGCAATGGGCTCTCTACTGAGCTTTGGCACGCTCCCTGAAGAGGAGGGAGAAAGTACAGAGAAACAAAACACGGGGCTCTTGAGGGAAACAGAAAAGTTCTGAGGCAGTAGCCTGGAAAAGTCAGGAGGTGAATTTCTGTTCTCTTTGTAAAAAATTCCCACTTTTCTAAACCTCATTTGCATTATCTACAGTGGGGGAAAGAGTACACCTTTTTTTCTTTTGCTTGTAAGCAGATTGGCAAAAAAAAAAATCAAGACATAAATCTCTGTGAATATTTTTTTTATCATCCTTTAAAATAGAAGTTGACCCACAAATTTTTATCGAATGCTTACCTTTCTTAGCACACTATAGAAAATGTAGAAGACGCAAGGACAGGTCCCTGTCCTCAAGTACCTTCCAATGCAGTTGAATACACGAAACAGACATGTTGTTTGATTCGGCCAACCATGTGTTCATTCATTCAAATATTCACGTGGTACATTTATTGAGCACCTACTTTGTGTCAGTCATTCCATGCAGGCGCTGACAGCATAGAGATGAAGAAGGTTTGCCTTCTGTCCTCAAGGAGGTTGTTCCTGTCTAGTAAGACATAAAGGGCAACAGTATGAGCTTCTGAGATAAGCAGACAGTGGTCCAGTGACATAGGTGCTCTGGGAAGGGGGCTAGGTGGGTGGAGAAGTTTCGCAAAAGACCTCAGCTAGAGCAGGAAGGGACAGGGTTCGAGTCTGACGTGAGTCCTGGTTAAGGTAGAGAAGCCGACACCCACTGCCCCCTTATTTTCCACTTCATGTTCCATCTTCCAGAGCACAAGCAATAAAACCCAATAGGAGAAGCATAATTGTAATAGAGAATGAGATTAATTCCTAATTTTGATCTCCTTTGAATCATTTTTACTTGACTGAGTCAAACTTGCTGTGGGAGATGATTCATTACTATCTATTTTAAATCATCATCAGGAAGCACAATGACACCCCAACATGATAGAGAATGTATTTCAAGTGAAGAAATCTCTATTTTTTTTAACTTAAAAAAAGTGATTTGGTTCTTCCTTATAGAACATAAGGGAAAGAAAGACCTAAATTGCTTTCTTAAAGAATTCACTACTGGTGATTGAATTTATGTATTACTTAATGTAAGCAAAAGCTAAAAAAGACAATCTCATTTAAAAATATTAAATATTACATCATATAGAGTAAAATGTGAGCACTTTCTTTCACCAATCCTCACCCCAAATGTGCTCCCAGAGGTAACCACTGTTCACAGTTTTGTGTGGACCTTTCTATCCTTTTGTTATGTGTTTATATACACGTTTAAGAACAAGGACTCTATATAAATATGCATAAATGGAACTACACATGATATATATTATTCTGCAATTATGTCTCCTTTGATATTAACAATATATCTCTTAGATTCCAAAGATAGTCTGTTTAATATGTCTGAAGGAAACAGAAATGGAAGCATTCATTTCCTTTTGTTCTCTGCTTTCCAAGGGAAGACTCCTTTCTTTCATTCATATCTGATCCAGGCTCCCAGTGAAGCAATCATTGTTGTCCTGATCAGGGAAAGAGGGCACAAGGGAAAAGGTGAGGGAACAGGGGAAAATATGAGCCACCCTAAGTCTCCAGGTTTTTAAATCTGGCCCAGATATAGGAAATGAAAACAGGACCAAAAATTTAACTCTTGAAACACACAGGCAAGCAATAAATGGCAGGCCTCAGGGAGCAAGACAGCCTTACCCTCCAACTAATAATATCAAACTCACAGTTCCTCACCACTTCCTAAGCACAAGAATGAGCAAGTGCTTTAGTGGTATTCTCTCCACCAGTGCCCCTTGTCTGTAAAAAAAGAAAGAGAGAAAGAGAGAGGGGACCGGGAGGGGAAGGAGAAAGGGAGAGAGAAAGTCAAGAGAAAAAGATTGTTTCTTCCCTTTACGTTCTTGAGGTTGAGTCTCTCTGGTCCCCCTCTTGGGGCTTCCACTCACTCAGCCCATCCAGGGGCACACAAACAAAGAGGAAAAGGGCTTATCGTGAGTTCACAGAGTGACCATCAAATGTTTATAAGATCAGCTCTCCACAGTCAAACCTTTTGATCCTGTAAAGGGATGAAGTCTTTGAGGAAGGATTTTTAACTTATTGCCTTTTCTATCCAGTTAACCGGACACTCTAATATCCATTGGGCACATATCCCCTCCCCTCCCCCTGCCTCCCTCCCCCATCTCCAGGACAGGTGTCAGGTTTTTATGCCAGAGAAGGGGATGAATTTAAAAGAAATTTTTTAAACATTTATTCATATTTGATAGAGCATGAGTGGAGGAGGAGCAGAAAGAGAGGGAGACACAGAATCCGAAGCAGGCTCCAGACTCTGAGCTGTTAGCACAGAGTCTGATGTGGGGCTTGAACTCACTGACCATGAGATCATGACGTGAGCTGAAGTCGAACGCTTAACTGACTGAGCCACCCAAGTGCCCTGGGGATGAATTCTTGGATGTGCAAGTTGTAGCATAGTCATAGAAAGAGACACTGGATCTGAGTCTTTGGTGCAGATTCACTCAAGCCTTGGAGCATGCAAGGAGAGAACCTTGCCCAGGGCTGGTCTGGACACTGCCACAAAAGTGGGTTTGTGGAGCCAGTCCAAGATTCTGAGTAGTCATTAGGGTGAGAAGTGTACTGCAGATCGTGGAGCAAGGGTCCAAGTAGTCGTGCCAGTCTGCATCCTGGCATAAAATAACTTAGTTGGGATTCTGAGGGAAATTTCATAGACTTTGTACAGAGGTTTGGGCAGGACTAAGGGACCCAGTAAGAGCTGGTATTGAGGTACTCAAGAACGAGGAGCGGAGCTTAAGCCATTGCTGCCCTAGCCCCAAAGTAGTGAGAGGAAGGACCAGTGTAATTAGAGCCTCTGAGGACTGAAGCCTGGTGGGGAACAACCTGGCAGGAGCTCAAGTCCTAGAGGGACAGGCTGCCACTGACGCCAGGACGTAGCCCTGAGGCAGAAGGGAATGAGTAGAAGAAATACTGTTCCTTCTCTCTTTCCTCCTGCACTCCCATCTCTCTCTGGTGACTCCAACTAGAAACCAGAAGGAAAAGGAATCTAGAGATGAATCCTACAGAGTTAGCACCTCATAGCCCAGAACAGACTGAAGAAGGTCAGAGAAGGAATCCCCGTGGGGTGAGAGTGGTGAGGGGAATACACAGAAGAGCCATGACTTCAGCTTCATAAAGGTTCAGACTGGAACTAAAACAGGTCAGGGGACGAAAACTTGGCAGAGACGTTCAAGAGGCTCAGGTCAAATCAAATGGGGGAAAAAAAAACACCACCCAAAAAACCCGAAATCCCTACATGTGGTCCATGTTACCTAGTGATGCAGAGTAAACACTAGTCACTGAACTGTAGAGCCCTGATCCTTTGGGTTCACTATCATGGACTCCACAGGCTGGAAGAGAATTTCAGAATTCACACTTCTGCCTCCAAGGGCATAGTATGAGACTTTTCTAGGATGATGAGAGGTCATAACCCTTTTATTTACATGATTTTATGAAATGTTCATGTTCATTAGCCATGCAAGCAAAATGAAAAAACAACGAAACACCACCATTTCAATTATAGACACTGAGGCATTGGCTATGGGACACAGAGCATTTTAAACTTTGTACTTGAGATAAACAAGATATGATCCTGGCTCTTCTGAGGCTTACATTCTGCTCAATGAGGCAGATATGTGCATGGCAAATGATAATTCCAAGTAGGATGTGATTAGTGCTTTAATAGAGATAAATACAATATGTTACAAGAGAATGGAAAAGTTAGAGATTAATTTTGACTGAATTTGTGAGCATTAGGTGAGCAGAGTGGTTTTCTCAGCTGGGTTTTAAAGAAGAGGTGAACTTACAGAAGGGTGGACAACAAGGTGGGCAGAAGCTGAAAGGTGGACAGACAGAGCACTTGCTTGAGAGGGCAGGGAGGCTCTGGGGTGGCTGGAATATGGAGCAGGTGGTGAAAGGCAAGAAGAAGCGGGACCAGAAATGTCAGTTGGCATGGAACCGTAGAATGTCTGAATGGCAGCACTAAGGTATTTGGGGCTGAGATGGCCAGTTACCTGTTGAGTATTCCTCATCCTCTTTATCCTTTCTAACAAGACCCCAATTCTTGAGGGTGGCATTGCATCCATTTAAAGTCATGAACCTTCTCAGCTCCCTTACAGCTAGAGGAGCATCACATGACCTAGTTCTTGCCTACAACAGGTCAATAGAAGCCCACTAGATATGACTCCTGGGAAAGCTAGGGTATGACTGATCAAATGGGACTCACCTGGTCCATGCCTTTTGCCCTTTGCTTGTCTCTCTGTCTTCCTGTTTAGGTGAACTTGAGGCCTGGGGAGTGGAACAGACATCTTGTATCCCTGAAGCAAAGGCCCATGCTTGGGAGAAAAAAACAAATAAGTAAGGACCTGAGTTCTCTGACTTCCTAGGATAGCAGCAGAGTGGTGAAATACCTACCTCTTGACTTCCTGTCATGGGAAAAAAGCAAACCCCAATTTTTAAGCTTCTTTAGTCACATTTCTGTCATATGGAGTGCTTGAGTGGTTGAGTCCATTCGATAGGATATGTGGAGCCCATGTAGGCCAATAAGAAATAGTATGCACTTGGTATTAGGGGGCTTTGCTTTTAGTCCATCTCTATCCCAGGACGTGAAAAGTAATAGTCTAGAGACAGTATTCAATGACCTGACTGCTTTTAGTCCAGTTCTGACCCATAGTTAACAAGGTGACTCAGCATGACTCACTAATAAACCTTTCTGGGAACAATGTCCTCACCTACAGCTTTTCTTGGAAGATTTCTGAAGGCCCATTGAGATCCACTGTGTCCCTATTAGAGCAACATGTTGGGAAGATGGCAGGAGGTGAAGGGGAGACTGCTCGAAGAAGAGCCCAAACCAGGAAAGCCAATTATGTGGTTTTTACACTTGCAGAGAAAGAAGGTAGTGAGGACCTGAACCATGTGCAGGGACATACAGAACAAAGAGTTGTGTCATCAGTAGGTATCTCAGATTGATTGGACCGAGGCTGTGTGTTGTAAAGGGAAGAAGCTGTTGCCGACTGATCCAGAAGGTGAATAGAACACAAAGGATGTGTTATAAGCGACTGAGTATTCTTCAATATTACAAAGATTTCAAAATAGATTTTTGGAGCTGCTGCAATAGCGTGGCCTCATCTAACGCTCTTAGGAAGTCATAGATGCAGAAGCCAACAATAATAAAAATAACTTCAATTCATGCCACACGTTCCCCTCAAGAAATTGAAGCATGCTTGTATAGTTGTTACAAGTTTATCATCGTGATGCCTTTGCACGATGAAGCAAAATACCATGCCACCTCTCCCCAGTAGACTGGCAGAGATGCTACAGTCTGGTTTTAAAGTGCCAAGGCAGGTCAGAGACAGAGCTGGCTCTCAAAACTGTCCACTGATCTGGCTCCTCAGGGACTTTGAGATGTGAGAAAAGCTAGGATTTGGGTGCTTCCTTCTCCAGCTCAGTACTGGATCCAGAACACACAGGCTAATAAATAATCTCTCTACCTCTTTTTATTTCTCAGGACACACTGTTGTTCTCTCTGGAGCTAGATCTCGAGGCACTAGAGCACTTGATGTCATACCAAAGGCTTGAAAATTAGAAGTGGAAAACGAGAGCAAGGTGTTTTGGCCTCAGTGTTGTCCACTGGTGGGGTGCTGACAAAGCCCTCTGATCCCTAGAGGTGTGTTTCCTCTCGACTTGCTCTTGTTTATCTGCTGGCTTTGCCCATTTTGAGAAGTCGGGTTTCCATTCCCACTTTTCTGCACCTCCGTTTCAGTTTGGTCCAATCCCAGACACAATTCCTTTCACAGATCTCTCCTACAAACAATGGGGGCATAACTGGTATATTTCAATCCAAAAATGGCATCTGAAAGCGTTCTGCAATGCCGCCAAGCCAGCACTTTTAGAAGCATCTGACGATATTAATTTCAGGCTATTTCCTGAGGTTTGCAGGAAACTAAAATGCAGAAAGTGCTGTGGCAAAAAATTAAAGCTTCATGGTGGGGGGGAAGGAAGATTGACAGGAAACGAGGCTTCAATAGGACAGCTTGCACAGAGTAGTTCTGTCCCCTTTCTGCATATCAACATATGTGTCGGGAAAAATAGCTCTCTCTCTCCTGCTTGCTGATCTGTGGTTGGGAATGGGCTTTGCCTACACACTGTAGGTATGTAATGATTGGGGGAAATAACACATAGAACACTGGGCACCGGGTCCCTGGGACTGGGTTGTACTTCAGTACCGGTGGCCAGACATTTCCATAAAAACAAAGTTACACCTGATTTTTATCCAATAAAAAAATCTAAGGAGACAGTAAAATCAGCTTTTCTAAAACCCATGATTATTTTGTGCTCTTTCATTTCTCCACACACCACCTCCTTCTAACCCCACCCCCCTTTACTTTTAACATTTGAATCTGATGTTTTAAATTTAGGACTTTCTGGAAAGGAATTCCTTCTAAACCTCCTATGTGCAATGTTAATTCGAAACAAATTCTACCCCCAAACATCCCATCTTTCCTTTTAAAAGCATTTTTTCTTTGTCTGGTGTCCTCTCTCTTCCGATGATCGAATGCTGGTTTACTTGGCTGTTTCCTGCACAGCCTTGGCCTTGCTTCCTGGGCTCCTTCAGAGGGTCTCTTCCTGTTTCTCACCAGTAGGTGGACACGGACCTGCTCCGCACAGACAGGATTTCCAGCACATTCAGAAGGAAGCCCTGCACAGTCTTAGGAATATCCAGGAGGAATTACCAAGTGGGCCATTGGTTGGTGAACCCAAAGCCGAGAGGACATGTGCCAAACCCTAAAGAAAAGCAATTCCACTGCTCCCAGCTGCCTTTGCTTGTTGCTATGGGATCAGCAAGGCATGGACAAAGCCTCTAGGTGTTCATGGGAAGGTGGATTTGTGGAGAAGACAGGGACACCTTAGATCTTAGGGACAGGTCAAGGAGTCATTGCAAGGCATGAAGAAGCCTTGGGTCCCCCAGGGATGGACCTTCTGAGGCCCACAGGTTTGTACAGGTGAGTTTGTAAAGACAGGTAGTAAGGGATCCAGGGAGGGAGACATGCTGAAGGCACCCAGCCTGGGCTCAGCTCAGAGACCGCACACCCTTGAGCTCTGCTCTGCTCATTCCACGAGACAACCCAAGTGAGGCTGCTTCTTTGCTTTTCTTTTTTCAAATTTATAGGTGCAAGACGTGGCCAAATGCCACCATGGATAGTGTTAAACCTATCATGATTTGTTGTTATTGAGTCTAGGTGAGAGAAGAGGTGGTGAGAAACAGCGCTACCTCACTTTGTGTATGTTTTAATATAGGCAGGGAGTCAGAGTCAGCGCATGCGCGTGCCTGTGGCAGCCTCTGGAAGGAGAATTGTCTCTCAAACGTTCCAATAACCACACGAGATCTGTTACTATTATGAACCTCATGGTCCTGAGACTGAGAGAGGTTAAGTAATGTTCCCAAGGCCAAATGGGGACTGGCTGGGGTGGCCACTAAAACTTTCCCTCTCCAGAAAGTGGGTCTTGGGAGCATCTGGATGGCTTAGTTGGTTAAAGTCTGACTCTTGATTTTGGCTCAGGTTATGATCTCATGGTTGGTGAGATGGAGCCCTGTGTTGGGCTCTGAGCTGACAGTGCAGAGTGCTTGAGATTCTCTTTCTGACTCTCCCCTACTCTTGGTCGAACTCTCTCTCTGTCTCTCTCTGTCTCTTTCTCTCTCTCAAAATGGATAAATAAATTAAAAAAAAAAAAAGAAAGTGTGTTGTTAATTGTAGATCACTCTCCAAACTTGGTCGGTTATTCTTTTTCTTGGACAGGAGGCCGGAAAAACTTTGGGAGGAATAACAACAGTAAGTAGTCAATAATAGGGTTAGAATAAGACTTTGGGAAAGTTACTGGGATTCTTCCGGGCTTTGTTCCTCTCTGAGGTGTCCCAGATTGTGTCATTGTGATAACGTGGATCCTGACATCCCCTCGGAGAGCCACAGAGCAGTGAGTGAGGGCACGTGGGCAGGGGCACACGTCGGCCCTCGGAAGCATCTGCGGAAGGCAGCAGGGAGTGGATGGGTAACTTCATTAGGGGGTGGACGCGTGGGGGGGTGAGATTTCCTCCGGTACCTCAGAGCCTTTAAGATTCTGGTGGATTGTAGGAAAGCGTCCCCGTGGCTTCCGTTCCACCTCCCTGCTCAAACTCCAGGACAGTTTGTCCTGTTTTGACGGTTATTGGCACAGATGTTCAAGGCTTTTAGGGGAGAAAATGGAAAGCTTTTTCTGAGCTAAAAAATAAGTGTGGGTTTGGCCTATTGATCTGAACACAATAGACAGTTCTCATAATTCGAACGCCTGTGTTGTCAGGCACACAAAGGCACTTGCCAAATCACAAACCCGGTAAATACAGTTCAGGAGTGTGTGTCAGGGGTGAGCCAAAGAGAGGAGACAGTGAGGGGAAACTCAGACTCAAGTGTTTGGAGTGGTAGCTTTCAAGATTCTAAACACTATGTCAAAAAGCTGGTGTTCTTGAGCCTGCTTTTCTAGAGCAGATTTGGACTGGTCTGTCTTCGGTTTGGATGAATGATTCGGAATCTTGGCTTCTATAAACATCTATGATGTTGTTCTCTCTTATCAACGAGGCTAGGGGACCTTGCTCATTTGAAACTAATTGCTTCTGGTTTCAGATGCTCTGGGAACTTGCATTGGGTGACCTTCCATGGGGCATCCTAACCAGAGCTGGGGGCAGAATACGGAGCCTGAAGGGACTGGGGATGGCAGGTTCTACAATCTGGCCAGTGATTGAACGGTCTCTGCTCTGAGATCCCCTTATGTTTGGGATCCCTGGAAACTCATTTTAAATCTGAAACCTTTTGAAGTAACGAGTGGCTGGGTTTTTTTTTCAATTCTGATTTCAGGCATGTTGTGTTTTAGTCCAGAGTGATTGCAAGGGGACCTCTCCATCATAAATCTGGACATCCTCTATCATTAGGGATTATGTCACAGATTCCCTGAAAGTTAAAGAAGAGTTGGGAAACCTAAAAGTTTGATGTTTTCCAAATGCTTGGAAAACCCTTCGAGGCACACACCAGGGCTGCACTCTCTGCAGGGGTGGTTCCTTTAGGATTCGTTTCTTCCTGACTTCAAGAGCACTCTTGACTTCCCAAGCATTAGCCTATATACACCCATACTTTAGTCTGAAATTCTGTGAGCTTCAGTCTTCTGTTCTTGCTCCTTTTTGTCATCATATATTCCTGTTCAAAAATAGGGAGACCCCAGCCACCATGGTGCACAGAGTCTGGAGTCTAGGAGCGCATAAGAAGAAAGGAGAAGTCAGCTCCCGGGATAGACACTTCAAGACTGGGAACTCATATGACGTAGGCCCACATTGCCTAATGCAGTAGCTACTATCTATGCATGACTCTTTATGCTTAATGAATTCATTAATTAACTTATTTTAAATTTTTTACCTGAGTATAGTTGACACCCAGTGCCACATTAATTTCAGCTGCCCAACACAGTGACCTGACACCTCTCTACACTAGGCCATGCTCACCATAAGTACAGCTGCCATCTGTCACAAGGCCATTGTGGTACCATTGACTGTATTCTGATGCTGTGCTTTATATTCCTGTCACTTATTCATTCTAGAACTGGAAGCGGGCAACTTCCACTCCCTGTCACCCTTTTTGCTCATCCCTTCACCCCACTTCCTTCTGGTGACTATTAGTTTGTCCTCCATACTTATAGGCCTAATTTTTCTTTCAATTAAAATTAAATAAAATTAAAAATACAGCGCTCCAGCAATTCTGGTCACATTTGAAATGCTCAGTAGCCACATGTGGTTAGTGGCTACTGTTAGTATGGATTTTATAGACCATTTCTGATGTTACGGGAAGTTCTGTTGGACAGTACTGGTATAGTCTCTTCACCCAATCACTTTTTTTTAAAGTTTTATTGTAAGTCCAGTTGGTTAACATACAGTGTTACACTAGTTTCAGATGTACAATATAGTGATTCTACAGCTCCATACATCACTCAATGCTCACCACAACAAGTTCCCTCCTTAATCCCCATCACCTATTTCACTTACCCCCCACCACCTCCCTCTGGTAACCATCAGTTTTTTCTTTATAAGAGTCTGTGTCTTGTTTTTAAAATTAATATTTATTTATTTTTGAAAGAGAAAGAGAGAGAGAGAATGTGAGGAGGGTAGGGCCAGAGAAAGAGGGAGACACAGAATGTGAAGCAGGGTCCAGGCTCCAAGCTGTCAGCACAGAGCCTGATTCGGGGCTTGAACCCACAAACTGTGAGATCATGACCTGAGCCAAAGTCGGTTGCTTAATCAAATGACCCACCCAGGCTCTCTATCTTTTTCTTGTTTTTACTCTGTCTCTGTCTCTGTTTCTGTGTCTCTCTCTCCTCCCCTCATTTTTTCCTTTGCTTCTTTGTTTTGTTTCTTACATTCCATGTATGAGTGAAATTTTATGGTATTTGTCTTTCTCTGTCTGACTTACTTTGCTTTGCATAACTCTCTCTAGCTCTATCCATGTTGTTGCAAATGGCAAGATTTTATTATTTTTAATTGTTGAATAATATTCCATTTTGTATGTGTATATATGTGTGTGGGTATGTACACACACACACATACACACACATAGGGCATCTCCTTTGTCTATTCATCACTCAACAGACACTTGGGCTGCTTCCATATCTTGGCTCTTGTAAATAATCCTGCTTACCCAGGCACTTTTAAGCTGACAGGCATGGGAAGGGGACTGAAGAGTTTGTCCCTTATGAATGATAGTCACAGAAATGGTCAAACGTTGGTTTGATAACAGTAATGTTTTTTGTAGAGCAAACCAGAGATAACTTCTTCACAAAACTAATGGTATTCCTACCTAGTCCTGGTGAAAATTAAAAACTTGGGGTCCATTTGGAATAAATGAATGTATATCAATGTACCATGACTGTGGATACTTAGCTGTGGACTGAGTTGTGTCTTTAAAATTCTATGTTGAGGCCCTAAACCCAGCGTGACTATATTTGGAGGTGATGGGGCCTATGGAGGGGTGATAAAGATTCAGTGAGGACATAAGGAGGGGGGGCCCTAATGTGATAGGGCTGGTGCTTTTGTAAGAAGGAGATGAAACAGAAAGGTTTGCTCTCGTTGCTGGGTGAGGACATATCAAGAAGGCAGTCATCTGCAAGCCATGAAGAGAGCTCTCACTAGAACTGGATCATGCTGGCACCTTGATCTTGGACTTCCTGCCTCCAGAACTCTAGGGAAATAAATTTCTATTTTTTAAGTCTTCCTGTCTATAGTATTCCGTATGGCAGCCCACATAAAATAATACAGTGACCTTGGATTAGAGTTATTGCTACTAATAATGTCTTGCACTGGTAGAGCATTTATAAAGGTGATTTAGCATATTTTACACATGTTCTATGTACTTGCTTTTCACAAAAGCTCTTGAGGCTGGTATTAACATGATTTCACAGACGGAAAAAGGTGGCCTGAAAATTCTCAGATTATCAAGGGTCAAACTGAGTCTAGAAAACCATGGCTTCAGAAACCCAGTGTTCTTTTTTTAAAAAATTTTTTTAAAGTTTTTTTTTTTAATTTATGAGAGATACAGACAGTATGAGTGGGGTAGGGACAGAGACAGCGAGACACAGAATCTGAAGCAGGCTCCAGGCTCTGAGCTGTCAGCACAGAGCCTGACGTGGAGCTCGAACCCACTAACCATGAAATCGTGACCTGAGCCAAAGATGGACGTTTAACCAACTGAGCCACCCATGCACCCAGAAACCCAGTGTTGTAGCCACTCCCATATTGCCTTAGAGATCTGTTGTGATTATCCAATCCAAACTGCACCTGGGTAACTGAACATGAAGCTTTACCCATGGCTGCACTCACATTTGGGTCCATGTGTCTAGTAGAAGTGACAGAGCATCCAGGAACATGGAAGTCATAATTGCATGACGTCACAACAAGAGATTATTTCTCAGAATATTGAAAATATCTTTCTACAAATGCTTTAAAAAAAGGAGACAAAGAAATTGGAAAAAAATATGAATGAAAACACCTGCTGAACAGAAAATTCAAATAACTGATATACATTTTACAATGTGTATACTTGTCAGTAAAAGAGAAAATACATGTTAGAACAAAGAAAGGCCATTTTTACACTCATTTGATTAGGGAAAAAAGTTAAAATTCTCCTAATATCGAGCACTGAAAAGAGAAAAGGAACTGTCATAAACTGGAAATAAGAGTATAAATTAGTGAAGCCTCTTTGGAGAACAATTTGTCAATATCAAGTAACGCTAAGATATAAATGCTCTATGGTCCAGGAATTGACTTCTAGACGTATCTCCAAGAGAAAAATCTTGCACATGGACACAAGCAGATATGATCAAAGATATTCATTATAGTCTTATTAGAATTGTGAAAAATTGCAAGCAAGCTAAATGTCCATCAATGATGTGATGGGTCAAGTGTAGTCCATTCAGACAGAGAAATATTTCCTAGTAGCTACAACAAAATGAACTAGATTCAAATGTATCATCGTATATAAATCTCAAACACATGTGCTGTAGTGAGGCAAATATATATATGCAGAAGATATCATTTATATAAAATGGAAGGACAGGGACGCCTGGGTGGCTTAGTCGGTTAGGCCTCCGGCTTCGGCTCAGGTCAGATCTCACGTTCGTGGTTTCGAGCCCCGCGTCAGGCTCTGTGCTGACAGCTAGCTCAGAGCCTGGAGCCTGCTTCTGGTTCTGTGTCTCCTTCTCTCTCTGCCTCTCCCCCTCTCATGCTCTGTCTCTCTCTATAATAAAAATAAATAAAACATTAACAAAAATTAAAAAAAATAAAATAAAATGGAAGGACAAATTGATACTATATATTGTTTTGTGAATATACAAACAGTAAAAATATAAACTGTGAGATATGACTTTTGACTGCAAGACTGGTGGTTACCTCTGAGGAGGGAGGGAAATGGTATGGGCATGTCAGTGTTATCTGTAAATTTTTGCTTTAAATTTTTTTTCTAAAGCAGATAGAAAAACCCACTTACCATGTCAAATCTGAGTAGTACATGAGTATCTGTGTATTTCCTTGCATATAGAAATTTTTCATAATTAAAAACTTAGGATATTTTTCAAGATCAGAATTATCTGATCGTTCAATATGATAACTCAGAAGCCAATTCTAAGCCTTTCAGTCTCTAGAGTGACTGGGTATAACATCGCAACCTTGGGACCAGGCACAGCACTCACCCTGGGTTGAACAGAGACCCAGTAAGGAGACAACGTCTTAGATTCAGTGTGATAAAGCTGGGAGTAAGTCCCCTCAGTTTTGCCCCTCGTCCTTCTGGATTAGGAGTCACCACCTAACCCATGACTTGGTTCTAACATCTTGAAAAACAAGGCCACAACTAAAATTTGAAACTAATTTTTAGAGCAATTAATGTGAGACTCGGGCAATTATTTTCTTGGGTCTTGAGAAAGCTAGGCACTGCTAAAAGTGGTTTGTTTGTTTTATGGGGATAAAAAGAAGCAAAAATTTAATTAGTGTTTCATGAGTCACCCAGCTGACACACACCTTTTTCTTTAAAAAACAAACAACCGAGACACCTTCACCACTTAACATCCCCCCCTTCTCTGCTGCCTCCCCTTCTCCCTACCCTGATTTTAAAGCTCTCTCAGCTTCTCAGAAACTTTGTGTGCTTAGATATTCAATCCTTCAGTTATCTTCTTAGAATATGCCCTTTCTAGATTCTTCCTTCATGTCAGCTGACTTAACCACTTGAGTGAATAAATGAACATCTATTGAACAACTCTTCTGTGTTAAATACTTGCTTACTACTTATTTCATTTGACTTTGATTCTTTTAACAGTCCTTCAAAATAGATATAATCATTCCTATTATCCTCGTTGTGGAATTAAGAACACAGAATCTCAGGAATGGTATGTGGCAAATCCATTAAGTAGAAGGAGGATTTAAAAAACTTCACAGGTGTCAATGCCCCCAGTTTCAATCCCAGAACTACTACAAATTGTGTGACCCTGTGTGGGTCACTTTACCTGGTAGAACTTCAGTTTTGTCTTCCCTGAGATAAATGGGTGAGACTAGATAATGGGTTCCCTTCCTATTCTGTGAGGGCTTTTGCTTTTTGTATATTGTTCATTCTTCGGGTTTTGGTGGCCTTCCTTCATACAAAAAGAATAGAAGAGACAGCTTATCTTTACCATCTTTATTTCTTTTCTTGCTCTCCCGGAGAACAACAACTCAAGGAATAAGCTGGCTGAATGAAGAAAGCTCTGGGAGCAAAAGAAATGTCCTGGTAGACCAAATGCTCCATGAAACCATGATTTCTCTGGGCAGAACACATACCTGACTCTCTGTTCTCTGAAACAGTAGCATATGTGGAAATCAGCCTGTGTGATTATAATTATCGAGTGTCCATTGAACACAATGAATAGAAAGCTGAACAAGGTCCTGGGAACAATAAAGAGTTGAATAACAATGCCTTGAACTGCGTCCATTTTCATGACTTGGAAACATTCGCAATTCAGAGATATGGCCATTTGCCCACAGTGCCAGGACTGGAACCTGATAATTCAGAGACCAGGCAAATAAGTTTTAGACCTGGAAGGACAGCCATCTATTTCTTTCAATGGTAATTCTAGCTTTCGTGATACATAAGAGGTTGAATTTGAGCTGTTTCCTAAAGGAAGGAGAGGCACTTTTGGATGTTGTAATCAGAAAGTGGTGTGCACTGTGAGAGGGGAAGAATATCAAGGTCCAGGTGAGTCTTGAGAAAGCCCCAATAAATGCAGGAATAAGTGAGACTCACCAAAATGGGGGAAGGGAAGGAAAATAGAACAAAGGCCACAAAGATAGTCTATAATGAGAAATAAAGTTCAATTTGTCAATAGGCTGTGGTGTGGCTGTTTGAGGATACTGGCAGCAGACTATTTGGGTTGGAATTCCTGTTCTACCACTCACTAGCTCTGGGCAAGTCATTTAATGTCTAAACTTTAGTTTCCTCATCCATAGTACCTATCTTACAGGGTTGTCAGAATTAAATAAGAAAATTCCTGCAAGGCTTTTAGCACCAGAAACTAAGCAAATCTTAGTTATTGTTAGCATGGGGTTAGAGATCTTGGACATTGCCTTTGGGGGAAGCTACTGAAGGTAGTGAACATGGGAATGATGGTTTTAGGGCACTGACAGAATGCAACTGAATTTAGATGGAGACCAGAGATTAGTCTGGAGGTCATTGCAATTATCTGGGTATGAGGTAATTGGGTCATGATTTGGAATGAAGTTAACGAGAAGAAAAGGGAAAGGGTAAATATGACAGTCATTTCAGGATTTTAAAATTTAGCAAATAAAGGCAACAAAAGATGGAGATGAATAAAAGTTGATGTCCAATTATTGGGCATGGCCTTCCAGAAGAGTGGTATCATTGAATAAGTGGAGGCACTGGTTTTAAGGGAAAAATCCATATGAGGTTTATTTATTAATTTTGAGGGGATGGTGGGTCATCCAAATGGACCTCTCCAGGTGGCCATTAGAAGTATTCATCCACTGAAGAGAACTAGCTGCATTTATTATTTAAGGGCCCATACTGTAGTCTCTCAACTTCATTTTTCCCTATCTCATACCTCCTATAGTATTGTTTGTTTAATATTTTACTTTAGTTTGACTTAAACTGATTTATTTGGCTTCCTATGAACATTAATGTCTCTGGAATCTCAGGCTTTATGTGCTAGTTATATTTTGTCTAATACACATTAAAATTTTTTTATTTTATGTTTTTTATTTTTGAGAGACAGAGAGAGAATGTGAGTAGGGGAGGGTCAGAGAGAGAGGGAGATGCAGAATCCAAAGCAGGCTCCGGGCTCTGAGCTAGCTGTCAGCACAGAGCCTGATGCGGGGCTCGAACCCATGAACTGTGAGATCATGACCTGAGCTGAAGCCGGATGCTTAACTGACTGAGCCACCCAGGTGCCCCAAATACACATTAAAATAAACTAACTGTTGAAATAGAAATATTCAGCCATATACCTTCTAAAATCATTCCTGGTACCATTATTATTCCACGTGGTTTATGTATCTTGTGAATCATGGATAGAAATGAAAGTTAAAGCCATACTAAACACTGATTTTCCTCATGGAAATAAAGTTCAGGAAGATTAGGAAGTTCAAGTGAGGGGCAGACTGTGGCTAGAGAACTACAAAGAAAGAAGGAGGTATAGGAGAGCTGGACAGTATGATGTTATGGCAAATAGGTCAGGGCTAGGGTGAGAGGGTATGTTGTGAGAAGTTCCAAAGAAGCGGGGGTACAAATGCTAATATATATAAGAGTGCACTTTTGAAAAAGCCATGGTATCTAGAATCAGATAACCAAGGGAAGGTCACATTCTGGATATATTTTGAAAATAAAGTCAGTATGCATGACTTGTTGATGGATTCAGCATAGGGTATAAGAGAAATAACAGACAAGAATATTCTCAAGGTTTTTGTCCTGAGTCATGGGGATACTGTAGCTGCTATTCACTGAGATATGGGAGATTGTGAGTGGGGGATGAGTGGAGATCAGGAATTCCAATTTGGACATGTCTAATTTGAGATGTATACTACTTTCCCAAGAGATAATTTAGAAAAGATGGTCAGATAAATGAGTTTGAAATTAAGGGCTCAGGATCAGCTAAAAGAATTTAGAAACTGTCAAAATGTAGTATAACTAAATTCAAAAACTAAATGTTCTCATTGTGCCAGTTACAATGGGTTTGGTTATGCTAGGTAACAAATACTCGCCCTGCCACCTTCCTAAATCTTAGTGGCTTATAACTTCAACATTTTTCTTTCTTGTTTATGCCATACATCCATTGTGAGTTGACTGTGAGCTCTCTGTGTTTGTTCACTTCAGGACTCAGGCTTACAGAACAGGCAGAAGGCAAAGAGAGTTCTGGAGAGGTTTGCATCAGCAATGAAATATTCTAGTTCACGTGTCACTTCTGCTCACAGTCATTGGCCAGACTAGCCATACAGATGTAAGTGTAGGAGGCATCAGGAAGTACAGCAAGAACAGTCCCCGCATGTGCCTGAAAGTCAGAGAGGCAAGAACATCTGGAGTCTGGATGGTGGTGGTCTTTGCACTCACTCAAAAGAGAAGAGGAGGCCAAAGGATGAGTCTTGGGACACTGTGACAATGAGGTGAGGGGGTGAGGGGGAACCAGCACAGAGACCGAGAAGGCGCATGAGGAGGACATGGATCCTTGGAAGTTAAGTGATGCTTTTGCCACTTGAATTTAGAGTCTTCACAATGCGAAATGACTGGTAGGGTTGAGTAAAGTTGACAAGCCCCACAGCACAAGACAAAGGAGAAGGGAGTCTGGAGGTTCCATTAAGAACAAGGTGTATTTGGTACCTTACACAGCACCAAATCAGAACCCCTGGGCGACCATGAGCTTAGAGAATAAGAACTTTAGTTTTCAGGTGACAAGAACCTGAGTTGGAGCCCTAGCTGTTACTTAGTATTATTTTGGCAAGTCTCTTACTCTCGGCTTCCTCATCTGAACACAGGCTGTGACACACTGCTGAGTCCGTGCTGCAGGGGAGACATTCAAGTGGCAGGTAGTGTCCCCGTGCTGGTGAACTGGTACAACCATTTTGGAAGATCATGGCAAATCAATGAAACCTGAACATATGCATAATCTATGATCCAGCAATGACAATCCCACATACATATCCAGTCAGCCTGGAAAACGCATTTCACCAAACGGCATGTCCTGGAATGGTAGCACTATAACTGACCCTTGGACAACACAGAAGTGAGGTGGGTCAGTCTCCTTTGCAGTGGAAAATTTGCGTGTAACTTCCGACTCTTCCCAAACCCAGCTACTAATAGCATGCTGCTGACCAGAAGCTTTATAGATAACATAAAGAGTCAATTAACATTTATTTGTATATTGATTCTTAAAGTAAAGTCAGCTACAGAAAAGAAAATATTACTAAGAAAATCATAAGGAAAAGAAAATACACTTATAGTACTGTACTGTATTTATCAATACCAGGATGCTACCTGTATTATTTACACTAGACATCACAAATTAAAAGATAATATATGGTCAGTGTTTCTGCATGTAAATTTTGATAAATTTTAACTTTTTATAATTTATTTGCATATATTTTATGATAGTAAATGATAAAATAGACCATCTCTGTATATCGGTTATACATTCATGACATACCTAAAGTTTTCTTTATTTTTCCAATAGTTTTAGGCTATGAGGTTCACCTGGGAGTTTTTTTCAAATTATCTCAAATCTCAAAAATATTTTCCAATATATTTATTGAAAAATATCCACATCGTAGTAAACTTGTGTAGTTCAAACCTGTGTTGTTCAGGTCAGTGTACGTATAATAGCTCCAAACAGGAAACAACTCCAATACCCAGAGCAGAATTGGTCGGTGCGTTGTGGGACAGTCCCAGGAACATACTATCCAACAGTAGGAATGAACAATGTAAACGCAGCATGGTGGGTGGGTCTTACAACATCGTGCCAAGGAGCGAAGACAGGTACTTAAAAGAGGACATTCTTTATGAGTCCACGTGTTCAAAGGTCAAAAACAGGCACAATTAAGCTGTGTGATAGAAGTTAGGATGGTGGCTATCTTTGGCAGGGAGAGGGGTGAGTTACCAAGAAGGGGAAAGTGGTGGACTTTGGGGGTGCTTGACATGTTCTGTGATTGGTGCTAGGAATGGACGTATTCAGTCTGGGGGCACTGACCAAACTACACACATGATATGTGCATTTCCCATAAGAAGATACAATTTTTTAAAAAAGGAAAAGAGAAAAATCTGATGTATTTGAGCTTCTAAGTAAAGCTAAATTACTTTTCCTCATTGGGGGAGATACCTTATCTCCCTTCTCTTTTATTTATTTATTTATTTATAGTGAGAGAGAGAGAGAGAGAGAGAGAGAGAGAGGGAGAGAGAGAGGGAGACACAGATTCAAACCAGGCTCCAGGCTCTGAGCTGTCAGCAAAGGGCTTGACACAGGGCTCGAACCTACAGAGTGTGAGACCATGACCTGAGCCGAAGTCGGACGTTCAACCGACTGAGGCACCCAGGTGCCCTCTTTTAATCACTGGTTGCTGCTTCCTCTGTCAAAAGGACTGGTTCAAACCAGGGGTAAACATTTGTATAAATAGGGTGCATATCATTTCGACTTGATTGGCAGTTTAATTAGGTAAACATCCTTTCACAGCCATTGTAATTAAATTGGTGGAGAATCCAGAAATTCCATGTTGTTACATTTGTCTCTTGAGTGCTGATTTCTTTAAAGGATTTAACGTACTTATGAACCTGAATGTGTCCTTGGCATGGAGGAGACCAACTGCACTGCAGGGAGAGGCTAATCTTGGGTTAATGAGGAAATTGTGATACAAGCAAAGAGGTAAAATAGGGGGAAAATGTCCTCTGGTTCCGTACCTTTTCAGCTGAGTGTCCCTTGGTAACAAACAAAACAGGGACCCCAGAACATGTAAACCAGCTCTGAATTTAAGAGCCCCAGCAAAAATCAAGTGAAAGTCTTTGCCAATTTTGCGTTGGCTTTTTTCCTTCTTCTTTTCCCGCAGCTAGTGTGAAGTGAGACTGTAACTCTAATGGTCACTGGAACAAAAGAAAACCCAGATACAGCAGGGAGAATGCAGGCTCAGAAAAACAAATTGAGGGGCCATCTGGTTCACGCCCCTGGCTCTGGGCTAGATTGTTTGGAAATCATGGCTCAGGGACCCTGTCATCACCTGAGTCAGGATGGCAGGCTGGTGATGAAGATTTGTTCTTTCCCTTTGCCTTCTCTAACCCTCTGGGATTCAGCCTAGATTGTTTCAACTAGTTAATTTTAGTTTTGCATAATTAGGAATTGGGGAATGTCTTTTTATTTATTTTTTTAAAAGAATTCCTTTTTCTGTCAGACATTTTTACTTAATTTAGGGTAGGTAATTAGAATCCCATTTTCCCCCAGAGTGAAGTAGAAGGTGTTTGTGGTGAGATTTCTATGGAGATTTCAACTCAAACCTACACACTTTATAAGCATATGTTCTTTCAATATTTGTCATAATGTATTACTTCTAATGCAAAAGCCAAATATGATAAGCTATACATATTAAATTAGATAATCCTTAAGAGAAGACATCAACCTGTGGGTAAAGTTTGTTACCGTTTCTTAGCTATTACCCATCACATTTCAACCTAATTTTGATCCTATCCCCAATTATCAGGATGTTTCTCTCACTCTCAATACTGACTTGAACATAAAGGCAATCAGTTTAAGTCACTGAACATTTACTGAGTGCTTACTATATAGCAGGCATTGTGCTTGCTAGTTGAGATAGGAAAATGAATAATTAACTGGTCCTCTATTAAAAAGGGCTCAAATTTAGACAGAAGGACAAACATATAATAGAATGTCAGAGGGAAAATGTAAGTAGAAATTAGTATGGATGATGCAGAAATTGGCTTTAAAAGTGGGAGGATTCTAGGAAAGACTTCCTAAGGAAGGAATTGGTTTTGAAGGATGAAAAGAAGTTTTCCTAGCAGGCTTCAAGACAGGAAGAATGCAATGGACATAGTTACAGAAAGTTGAAACAGCCTAGCACATGCTGGGAACAAAATATAGAGGCCAGGTACAAGCAAAATATACCTTGGCAGAAGTCTTGGATCTTATTCTCTAGTAATGGGACAAGCATGGGGGTTTCTAAGTAGGTAATGTGACTGGATCACTCTGACAGCAGTGTAGAGGATGGACTCAAGGCTTGTAATGGAAGATAGGAAGAACAATTAAGAAGTTATTGCATTAGTTTAGGGTGGCGATGATGAGAATTTGGACAAAGCATTAGTATGCTTGGAATCATGACTATAAGTTTAGAGACCTCTAGAAGGACCAATAGTACAGGTGAAGAGATACAGTTCACTAAGCAATCTATTGTCCAGCTCACCTCAAACCTTTGCAACCTTCACTGTGCACCTTGGGGCCCAGGACATCCTAACCCTCTAGGAGCTGAGCGTGCCTTTCTTCTGGGACTCCAAGCTGATTGATGTGGCATCTGTGTAATCCCCAGCTCTTCTTCCTTTGTGACTCCAATCCCACAGCCGTGCTATCCAACTCAGTCTCTTCAAACCTAGGTTTTTCAGGTACTTGTTAGTAGATGAATAGAACAATCTGAAAATTTTCTCTCCATCTGCTCTTTGAGCTTTTAGCTGGCAGCCACTAACTAGGTATAGCATCATTTAAATACTTCTCTGAAGAACATCTTGAGCTCATGATCTGACTTACTTTACAGAGTTCCATTTATATGCCTAAATACATATTAGAATAGAATCTCTAAAAAACACATTTTCACAAAACAGGAAACTGAGCAATTCATGAACAGATAGTAATGGGTTTGTTTATTTTTTTAATCACAAATGGAAATGTTTCTGGAAAAAAAATCCATCTTAGCTATAGCAGCTAGGACACTTTAGGTTGCAAATAACAGAAACACTAACTCAAACTGGATTAGGCCCCAAAGGAAGTTTATGAGCATATGTAGCAGGGATAAAGGCGTGGCTCCTTCCAGGCAAACTGTGTGGTCGGATGCAGCCTCTACTTCCTGGCTCTCTTCTCCAGGTTGGCTTCATCCTCAGCCTCTATCCATTGGTTGCAAGATGGCAACCAATAGCACTGTGTCTACATACATACCTGGGTTAAGTCCAAGGACAAAATCAGAGCCAGGAAGGTTTGATGCTCCACAGAAAGGAGAGGAGCTCTCCCAGATAATGGGGACAGAGAATGGTAGATCAGTTATTCCTTAAAGGAAGTTCTGGTGGAGGGGAAGAGCACTGGGTGTTGTATGGAAAACAATTTGACAATAAAATATTATGAAAAAAAAAAAAGAAAGTTCTGAGTGCTAGTAGCAGAAGGGAGAATGGACAGCAAGCAGGTAAAGGCAAGAAATATCTACTCTACTAGGAGATCCAGAAACTCTGTGAGGGACACGAGATTTTGTGCTTATTGAATCTACTGCTTCATTTACAACCTACTTAGCAACTCACTCAATGTTAGGTACATGAGTGCTCACTAAATTATGTTGAATGAATGAAAACAGCATACTTTTCCCATCAGAAGTGCTACCTTGTTTCTTGAATCTGACAAAGGTAATTGCACAAAAGACATGGCTCTGTGTCATGGGTGTCATCCTTCAGATATTCCATGGCACTGACGTAGAACTTTTGTACTCTACTCTGATTGCTTGCTTACTCACCTACCTCTCCCACCTTGGCTTTAAACCCTAAGAAGGTAGAGATTATGTGTTTCTTCTTTGAATCTTAAGGATCTAGCATAGCACTGGTACAAAGTCTGTTCTCATTAACTATTTGTTGCATATAGGTTTGCATGTGTGTATGAATGAGCACAAGAATGAATGAATGAATGAATGAATGAATGAATGAATGAATGAAAAATTGAGTGTCAGGTCTCTTGAATCCTTCAGAAAACTATAGCTCTTCTCTTATTTTAACCCTTGCACTCAATCCATATACTCTTATAGTAGCGATTCTCAAACTTGTTTGCACATTTGAATCGCCTTGGTGTGGGGTGTGGGGGTCTTTAAGAAAATTCTAAAGCCCAAGGCACACCCCACACCAATCAAATCACAATGTTTTGGGATTACACCAGCAATAGCAATTTTTGAAGCTCCCCAAGTGACTCTAATCCAGAGACAACTTTGGAAAACTCTTTTATGGGTTTACTCAGAAAATTGGATGAAATACACAGGATATCTATGACTGCCTTTCTTGTGGGTACCTCGGATTATGGCAGTGTTGTCTCTCTGACTTCTGGTATCAGGCAAGAAATCTGAGTTTTTATAACCAGGCCTCAGGTATGTCTTGAAGGATAAGGGGAGGTAGAAAAGTGATTTTTATTGGGTTCTAAAACTTAAATCTGTGGTTGCCTTAATTATATGCTTCCCTTTATTCATGTCAGTACAGAAGAATGAGCTGGGACAGACCACTGATCATAACAGCCAACAAATTTGATGCCTTCTCTCAGTCTCACTGGTCTCTTCAAGCTCCAGTGATGTCAGGAGCCTGAGTGATTCGAATCAGGGCTTTGTGTCTTTCAAACACCCACCTCAGTCAAGGTGAAGTCTCCTACCCTCATCTAAGGCAACCTTCAAGATTATAACTTCAGCTATCAATGAATCTGCGGGAACTATGGATCTAATCTTGTGGCTATTAGATCCTTGCTATTCAAAGTATAACCAACAAACTAGTGGAGTGGGCTTCTTTCCATTTGGAGCTCCCTGGAAATGTAGATTCTCAGGCCCTATCCTAGATCTATGGAACAGGATCCTCAGGTGCCATCCATGTGTGTTTACACTGGAGAAGCGCAGCTCTAGACCACCTGCATGGGAAAATAGAAAAATAAAGTTTTGACATTTTCCCCATTGCTCAGAAAATGTCTAAAATTTTTTGCTCTCTGTGGGACATTGACTATTTTGTGTCTCTGCTGAAAAATGCTCAAGGTACTTATTTCCTTTGCTTATGAAAATAGCTTTACTTTTAGAGCTCTCAAAACAAGGGCAATTCTGTTAATGTTTTGATGCCTGGTCTTTGCATTTGATTAGAAGAATTATAAAATCCCTATTTCTTTGTCCTTCTTCCTTCCTTCCTTCCTTCCTTCCTTCCTTCCTTCCTTCCTTTTTCTTTCTTTCTTTCTTTCTTTCTTTCTTTCTTTCTTTCTTTCTTTCTTTCTTTCTTTCTCTTTCTTCTTTTCTTTCTTTTTCTTTCTTTCTTCCAGAGAGTGAGGAGAGAAAGAGGGCAGAGGGAGAGAGAGAGAAAGAGACTTCTAATCAGGCTTCATGCCCAGAGTGTATGGAGCCTGACATGGGGCTTGATCCCACAGCCCTGAGATCCTGACCAAGTCAAAATCAAGAGTCCACTGCTTAATTGACTGAGCCATCCAGGTGACCTTAGAAACCCTATTTGAAACTATATTTCTCTAGGAGATACAGTGAAGAGAGAAAATAATCTGGATGCACCTACACTGGAGGGTCCATGTCCTCATCATATTTCTTGTTTATATTTGCAATGTAACAATACCTTGGTTTAGCAGGGTAAAAAAATGACCTGAATGAAGGAGCAATAAATGTAAATCTGTTCTTGGGCAAAGGGATTATGAAACAGCCAGGATCAGGGCATAGACGTGTCATTTGCTTGATTTGTGAAAAGAGGGGGGGAGTAGGGAGATCAAAGGTCAGAGATCAAAATGTAAAACTAACCCCAGGCAGAGTGGGAAGGGCCAGAGGAAGCTGGTGTCATAGTGACAAGGAGATTAGGGAAAGTGGATGTGGGCTCAGTCACAAATGGAGTTCCATGGTTCTTGGATATGGAATCCAGGGAAATGAATTTCCACCAGTGTGGGTACTGTCTTGAACACATAATGGATTGCATATGGGAGGCCTTGGCATTCTTGGAGAACCTAATCAGTCTTCTGGGGAGATGAGCTATAGTAAGAAGCTAGACTTCAGTGTTTAAATTTTTTAAATTATTGTTTATTTATTTTTGAAAGAGAGAGACAGGGTGTGAGTGGAGGAGGTGGAGAGAGAGGGAGACACAGAATCCAAAGCAGGCTCCAGGGTCTGAGCTGTCAGCACAGAGCCCAACATGGGATTCGAATTCATGAATGGTGAGATCATGACCTGAACTGAAGTCATCATGACCTGAGCAGAAGTCAGACACTTAAATGACCGAGCCACCAAGGTGCCCCAGAAGCTGGACTTCAGTGTTTAGAATCTAAACTGGATTTAGTTACAAGGCTCAGTATGTCTGTATTAGTCTGCCAGTAACAAGGGACCAGAAACTAGGTGGCTTAAACAACAGACATTTATTTCCTCACAATTTCGGAGGCTAGAAGTCCAAGATCAAGGTATCAGCTAGGGCTTATTTCTCCTGAGGCCTCTCTACTTGGTTTGTACATGATCATCTTCTGACTCTGTTCTCACATGGTCTGCCCTCTGTAAATGTGTGTCCTAATCGCCTCTTCTTGTAAGGACACCTGGCATACTGGACTAAAGCTCTTCCTCAGGACCTCCATCTAACCTTAATTACCTCTTGAAAGACCCATCTCCACATATGGTCACACATTGAGGTATTGGGGATTAGGGCTTCAACCTCTGCATTTGGGGGTAGACAATTCAGCCAATAAAAAAACAGGTAAATTACTAAATGAGAATCATAGGAAAAGCAGAAAGGAATCTAAAAGATTCCTTAGCCCAGTCTGTCCATTTTATTTATAAGGAATAGGAAACCATTGGAGATGAGGTGATTTTTTAAATTAAGTGACTTGTTTTAATGCCAAGGTTATCAGTAGCAGTACTGGGATTAGAACCCAGGTCCGTCCTGCAGTTTTTCTGATTTCCACTCCCTCAGGCCTTCTCTGCTCTGGACAATATCCAAAGCAATGGAAATAAGACTTACAGGGGAAAACACTTCCCAAACTTTGGTAAACACAGATCACTGGGGGCTTTTGTGAGATGCAGGTTCAGATTCCTCAGGTTTGAGGAGGGGCTGATGACTCTGAATATCCAGCAAGTTGCCTGGTGTGGCTGGTGCTGGTGCTGCTGCCATGATGATGGTCCACAAGCTGTCGCTCTGGACCAGTATCACCTGGAGGCTTGTTAGAAATGTGAATTCTCAGGCCCACTGCAGATTCACCAAATCAGAGGTGATTGTGGTGGGGCCTAGAAATCTGTGTTTCATTTTTATTTCTCAGCACATAATCCATGTTTCTTGAACGAATATATTGTAATTGCATCTCGTGGAGCTGGAAGAGTCTTGGGGGAACTTCAGGTCCTGACCCTTGCTTACTAAGGTATGAGTATGTTTCAAGGCCAGTATGAAAAACATCTTTTAAACTTATCTCGGGAGGGACTCACTAATCATAAACTAATCATTTTCCATAAACTGGACAGCAAGGGAATATTCTCCTGGAGGGGCTTTGTTACCAAAGCTGCGGTGGTTACAGGAGTTTGGTCTCATATTAACAACAACTTTTCAATGACCAGATCCATAGAACATTTGTATACTTGCCAAAATTGAGAAACACATTAGTGATTATGGTTTGCTCCTATATTTGTATAGCCTCTACCTAGTGAAATATTCCAGTTGCCATTCTTGGGAAATGAATAGCTTATATTTTACATTTATCTATATTTTTTGGAAGATCTGAAGTGAAGGAGATTTCACAAAATCACTTGGAAAAAGTCATTGATAGGAATAATAATCCATTACAGTCATACAGAACTGATAACACAGTCCCACTGTTCTTCAAAATAACAAACAATCTGTGTTTGAATACTCCACCCCCGAGTGATTCGATGCATGTTCAAATTTAAGAAGCTCTGGTCCAGAAAACTTGTCTTTAACTTTGCTCTGCCTCAGAATTATCTCACAGGTTGGTCAAAAGGGCAAGCCAAATAAATCAGAATCCATGACCATTGTATATGTGTTTGAGAGTGATAGTGAGGGCAATGAAATATCTATGTTTTTCTAAAAGACACTCCAGGTAATACTGCTAGGCAGCTAGGTTTGAGAACCACTATTCTTGACTGTATTATGGAATTGTCCATGTTGAAATCAATCGTTATAAAATGTTCCATTTATAGTCAGCTGTCCAGTGAGCACTCTGGTGAACAAAAGGACCTCCCTTTTCCTCTCTCCTCATTTCATAAGCTCCCAACGTTCTTCCAACTGGGTCATTCTGGACCTCAGATAACACCTGCCATTAGCAGAATGTCATTGAGCTGAACTTCATTATATTCTGACACATTTGCTCTGCAAGTCTGTGGTGCTCTGTGGCTCACCTTTATGTTAAATTAGTTCTCTTTGCCCTAAGTTATTAATAGCATTAGCTTTGTCTGTTACCATCCTGAATGCTCCTCCCCACTTCCGTATGTACCTAAGCCCCATGAATTTGCAGGTTTGGACCAGACATGATTGGGATAGCTTGCTTATAGCCAGGGAACATCATAACAAAGGCAGAAATAGCATCAGAATGTTAAAATAGAGAAGTTGGATAGTACTCAGTATTGGAGAAGTTACAGGGAAACAGGTACTCTTATGTACCATAAGGAAAAGTCTAAATTGTCAGAGCCTATGTGGAACGCAATTTGGTAGTATCTACTAAATTTTTTTTGTAATTTTTTATCCTGCATAAACAGGAGAGGGGTAGAAAGAGAGGGAGACACAGTATCCAAAGCAGGCTCCAGGCTCTGAGTTGTTAGGAAAGAGCTGGACATGGGGCTTGAACCCACAAACCTATGAGATCATTACCTGAGCCAGTCAGACACTTAACTGACTAAGCCACACAGGCACCCCTCCCCTCAATTTTGTTTAGATCACATACTCTGGTTCAGCAACACAATTTCTAGTTTATCCTGCAGAAACACCCACACAATGCACAAAGATCTATGGATAAGAGTGTTCATTGATGGATTATTTTGTATTGTTAACAAACCTGGAAGCAAGTACAATATACTTATCATTAAAAGGTTGTTAAATGGAGTTCCTGGGTGGCTCAGTTGGTTAAGCATCTGACTTTGGCTCAGGTCATGATCTCCTGGTTCATGGGTTTAAGCCCTGTGTCAGGCTCCCTGCTGACAGCTCAGAGCCTAGAGCCTGCTTCTGATTCTGTGTCTCCCTCTCTCTCTGCCCTATCCCACTTCTGCTCTATTTCTGTCTCAATAATGAACAAACAAAAAAACGGTGGTTAAGTAAGTGGTGGTATACCTGTGTGATGGCACATGTTACCTAGCAGGCATGGCTACATAAGTAGTGGAGAAAGCTGAAAGACTGATCCAACCCAGCTGAGTGTCCAAATGTAGCTTCTCTTACAGGGCTATCTCAGGGAAGCTGACTTTCTTAATTAGCAGCTCATGGTCTGCAGAGAGTGTTGGGTGAAGAGGGTAGATGCTGCATGGCCTTTTATTCCTTAGCCTTGGGGGCACACACCATCATTTCTGTGCTTCTCTATGGGTGGAAACAGTTGTAAGCCTACTCCAGGGGAGGGATCTAAACTCTTCCTTTCAGAGGGAGAAGAATCAAGAATTCGTGGCCACCTTTCATAACCACCACACCATTGTCACTTCCAGGGAGTAGGGGGTGGGAAAAGAAGATTTAACTTTTCATGTTATGGCCTTCTATATCATTTGGTTTATTTAAAAATTCCTTGTGTCACTTTAGAGATTAAAAGAGAGATAAAATAAAATCAACTGATGAAAGGATAAAGAGGATATGGTTTATATGTGCAATGGAATGCTACTTGGCAATGAGAAAGAATGAAACCCTGCCATTTGCAACAATGTGGATGGAACTAGAAGGTATTATGCTAAATGAAATAAGTCATTCAGGGAAAGACAGATATCATATGTTTTCCCTCATATGTGGAATTTGAGAAACTTGACAGAAGACCATGAGGGAAAGGAAGGGGAAAAATAATTTCAAATAGAGAGGGAGGCAAACCATAAGAGACTCTAAAATACAGAGAACAAACTGAGGATTAATGGGGGTGAAGAGAGGGGCAAATGGGTGATGGGCACTGAGGAAGGCACTTAGGATGTGTACTCGGTGTTCTATGTAAGCAATGAATCATGGGAATCTACCCCTGAGGCCAAGAACACACTGTATACATGGTATGTTATCTAACTTGACAATAAATTATATTTTGAAAAAGAAAAAAGAAAAGAAAAGAGAAAAAAAGAAACAAAATAGATGAACATAGGGGGAGAAAGGAGAGGTAAGTCAGAAAACAGACTCAACTACAGAGAACAAACTGAGGGTTGCGGGAGCATGGGTTAAATGGGTGATGGGGATTAAGGAGGGCACTTGTGATGAGCACTGGGTGTTGTATGTAAGTGATGAATCAGTAGATTCTACACCTGAAACTAATATTACACTGTATGTTAATTAACTGGAATTTTATTATTTTTTAAAATCTTTATTTATTCTTGAGACAAAGACAGGGTGTGAGTAGGGGAGGAGCATAGGGAGAGGGAGACACAGAATTGGAAGCAGGCTCCAGGCTCTGAGCTGTCAGGACAGAGCCCGACCTGGGGCTTGAACTCTCGAATGTGAGATCACAACCTGAGCCGAGTCAGAGGCTTAATTGACTGAGCCACCCAGGTACCCCTATTTGAGTATACTTCTATGTCTCTCCCAAAGTTGTTCTTAAGGGTTGACACGTTTGGTTCATTTTCTATATTCCCACATTGCTTGACATCATGTCATACAGGTGGACAGTGGGTAGTCCATAAATATTTCTTAAATTAAAAAGCCACTTATTTAGCAAACACTTTTCTGACATCTACTATGTGCTAGTAATGCCTTCAAGTATGAGCTCGTTTATTCTTGCATAGCAACCTTCTGAGACAGGTACCAGCATTACTTTCATTTTATGGAAGACAAAATTGTTGCATAGAGAGGGTGAAGAACAAGGTCACAAACCTAAGAAATGGTAGAGCTTGGAGACAAGTCAAACAACTTGGCTCTAGTTTCTGTCCTCTTCCCATTGCACTCTCCTCCATCCATACATAATATAGCAAGCTTTCTCCATTCAAGAGTCAAGAAGAATGTCTCATTATATTTTGTAAAATGTACCAGCAACCTGTCAGAATTGAAATTCCAGATACAAACTCTTCAGATGACCGTGAAGTAAAAGAAGTAGAATGGCACTCAGGGTAGTGATTAGAGCCTTAGTCATTTAACCTTCTCTGTCTCATCATTGACTTCAGCCTAGACTAGACAAGGCCTCCCAGGAAGTGTGCAAAGCTCCCAGAACTATGATCAATGGCCCAGAAGGGTCTACAGGGAGAACATTATAGAAATGCCCTAAGAAGTCACTTAGAAGAAGGGAAAAGAGTCTCAGAAATGTGCTGGGATATGGGCAGGAAATAATTTGAAAGAAATAATTAAGGATAGAATGGGAAACAGTTCTGTGGGTTAAAACTCCTAAATATTGAAGTCACAAATTTATTTTTACCAACCTGTCCTCTCAACGATTTCAGAGCTACTATTACATGAAGAAAGAGCAAAAGTAATTAATTTCAGTATTTCTCATGGCCCATAAGAAAATACAGTAGGGAACTTGGGTTAGAAACCCATCGTCAAAGTGTTACGAAGTCAGAAGGAAGTAGGGCAATTGGTTTCATGGAGACCAACTCAGTTTCATTGGAAGGAGTTTTAATTTAGAGACAGGGACTGATACAAAGGTTCACCACACACAGAAGGGCTTTGTATGAAGCCTTAGTTGTTCCACTTTGCTATCAGTTTCTGCAGACAGACAATAAAAATATAGGAGTGTTGAATATTAGCCCTCTTGCTTTGTTATTGCTTTTTATCATCTAAAAAACTCAGTGCTAATTTCTAACATTCAACATTTATGGACTTCCAGGAACTCATAAATGTCACATCAGGCTGCCTCTTGGTGAATTTTTAATCAAGGGGGAGAATTTCAGCTACAAATAGACCAAGAATCAAGAGGCCCAATATTGATCAGTCAGAGTGGCACTTATGAACCTGAGGTTGAAGTAGTTTGGATAAAAGGATGCTGGGCTTTCGATGGCCCCAGAGCCATCTTTTTCCATCAAGTCCAGGTGAATATCAGATTCTCCAAGACTGACTGAATAGCAGCAAATAATCTAATGTCTACTGAATGCCCGTACTGATCGCTATAATTGTAAGAAAGAAACCCTGAAACTCTGGTCCAGGCCAACATATCATCTCAGCCAGAGTCCCAGAGATGTCACGCTCCAATACCAAAGCAGATTGTACCATTTTTCCCCACTTAGGGCAGAATTTCTCCATGGATGGAATGGGCCAAGGTCAAGAGACTCTGGTTATTCTGCTCTGTGAAGGGTCTGGCCCTATGTCTGAGGCCTTGAATTGTCCCTGCAGAGACACAGAGCAATGCTTGTTATGTCAGAGATCACTCAGCCCAGTGAATGATGTCTCTCACTAATGCCAAGCCATGAATCATTGGTCTGTGGTACTGTAAAATTAACATGCACCGCTATAAATAACTCATCTGTAATGGGCTGTCATTGATGGCTTTTTGGAAAGGTTTGACTCAGGAGTAAGGGTTTTAATGACTGTAATTGAAATTAGATGAAAAGCATCAGTATTGGGCTTTTTTCTGACCTATACGAGGACAAATTCCATCATATGTCAAAACAATTATGCTGTGTCAAACCTGAGGGACACAGGGCCCTGGTGCCTCTCCTTCAGCATCTTCTGACAGCAGTCCCTTGGTGAGTGACAAGGCACGCATAGTTCCTCAGTGCTGTTCCTTTACAAAGAGACTTAACAGAGTCAGGCAGTGTGGGAGGAGCAACCCCCCACCCCCAACTTCCAGATTAGAATTATTACTAGCAGCAAGAGTCACTATTATTAATAACAAGGCCCTTCCTTTGTGTAGCAGAATATGGTTTACAAACCTCTTTCATGGCCATTATCTCATTTCATTCTTACCAAGGCCCTGGGATGTAGGTCAGATGTTATTACCGTTATCATCCTTGAGTATCTGAAAAGATGGAGGCTCAGAGAGCTCATGACTTGCCCAAGGTCACACAGCTGGTAAGTGATGAAGCAGAAACTGGGAACCTCTGATCCAAGGCACGTCCACACTCTCGGGTCTCCTAACTGGTTGGTGGCAATTACCTCCCTCCTCCTGTCTGACCATCATGCTTCTGGCTTCTGAGAAATACTTGACTATAAGTCATCCCAACAAGTCTTGCTTTTCCATTATTAACAGGAAAACTTAGGACATCTGAGGACAAACGCAAATGTAGTATGACTTTTACTAACAGACTCAGGTTCTGAACAGCTTTTTCTAGTACAATTTGAGTTAGGAGTGAAGATTCCAAGCGAGTGAAGAATTTTTGAAGCAGGCTAGATGTTGCTTCAGTGCTCTCTTTTCATTTTGCTTCTGGTACAATACAGAACTTCAAGAGTTTCATTTCAGGCAATGCTAGGACCATGGGTTTCAGGCTTTCACAAGGAAACGTTCCCAGATCAGAGCTCAAGACCCAGAGGGACACTCATTGTCTAAAGTCCGATCACCTCTTAGTTCCTTAAAATCAGAGGCAGCTCTACATAAAGCTTTCATGGTCCCCAACATGTGTCCAACGAAGGAGGGGATCTGAAGTCACTGCCAGACCCTTTGGCCTCACGGTGGCTGTTGCTAGCCTTGCTCTCAGGAAGCAGAAAACCTTAGAAGCAGTAGAGACCATCTGCTTCAGCCGTTATCTTCTGAACCTATAGGCCCCAGACAATTAGAGTTGCTGAGCCCACGTGTGCCTCCAGCCCTAACATCTCCCCACTGGCGCCTGCACCAAGCCAGAGGTTTGCAAATGAACATGCAGCATACCTTTGTTCATACGGCATGTCACCGTTCTGCACCTAGAGACAGCTCTGTAATTCTCCTGTGCAAGAATAACAAGTCCCACATAGGATTGCGTACATGGTCTAATTACACGTAACAAAACATCTCCTCTCAGGAGAGAAGGAGTGTTTGGTAGTAAATTAAGAGATGCAAAAACCACTGTGCCTGTGCTGATTAATCCAGTTCTCTAGCAATGGGAAAGGATCCTCGAGAAATGGGCTTGCAGTTTGATAATTATATGCCCACTATGGGGGCTTTTCTTGTGCCTGGCGTTTGTGTTAGGGGAGGGAGTACGCCTGGGATGGCACAGCTGATTCATTCTGTGTTGTGTTGACGGTATGGAAATTGCTTTATAAAAACACTAATACTTATTAAATGTGTAGAGCACCGGGGAGCCCACCTGCACGGGCTTTCAATACCTCTAGCTGCAATTTCAGATGGAATGGCATCTGTGCAAGTGGAAACCTTTATCTAGCTTTGCTCCTGGAAATTGTGGATTTATTTGACTTGTCCTTACCCCTTTCAGCACCATGCTCAGAGAGCCACTCTGGGCTCCAGTCTATGGGGACCTTATTGATTAAAGGGAAGACAGAACAAACACATTAGAGAAACAGAAAAAAAACATGCTTAAAACAAATTGCAGCTATAAAGACAGACTCTGTGTCTGTTGGTGTGTGTGGGCTTCAGGGAGGGGCTCATGGATGGTCACATACATAAGGCTTGTGGTTAACTACTACAAAGTGCCTAAGCTTTCAACGAGGTTTGTGTTTGAAATTTTGGATTTGTCACTTCACAGCACCCACCTGACCTCTCTGGGCCTGAGTTTTCTAATCTGTAATATGGGATTAGTAGTTAATTCCACTCTTTCTACTTTGGGGGTTGTTGTGGGCATCACACAGGAAAACAGATGTGAAACTGCCTTGCAAACTGTAAAGCATTATACAAATGTCATTTTTCCTCATATTAGCAGTGTCTAGCACATAGCAAGTGTCTAATAAATGCGCTAGTTGATGGATGGGTAGATGGATGCTAAAGGGTAAGAATGGAGTTACTTGAAACATTTGTAAAATTCAAAGGAGGTTTCCTATAAATCATGGATTTTTAATAGAATGTTTAAATGGGAAGGGGGGTGGAGACTTGCTGGGAAGAGCAGAGCAGTATTCCTGACTGTAGAGATGAGTGGGGATAGCATATTTCTTTGGCTAGAATCTGAGTAGAGTAGCCATTGAAAGGAATTAAGTAAAGGATGGAGAAAGGGAGGAGAATAAATGTAAGGTTGGGAGGTCAGAGGTTAAGGGCTGGAGTGAAGCTTGTCCTTGAGCAAATAGCTCATTGCATGAGCATCTTTCCAAAGATGGACATCTATGCAAGGCCTACAGTATCCTTGCAAGAGAAGTGCAGGTATGCAGCTGATGTCCAAAAGGTAGATGGAATATACCCACATCTAGCTCAAGTACAGAATCCAGAATTCTAGTGCCTCAAAATTGTGGCAGTGACAATGGGGGATAGTAGAAAGGGGATAGAGTGGGCCTGGGTAGGATTGATCATGAACTAGAACTCTGCCATGTACTAAGAAAGTGCCTATTGGAGAGTCCATCCCAATCAAACACTACAGTATCTCAAAGAATGGAGAAGTTCAAGAGCCTTAGTCCAGAAGCGGTAAAATCCCCAGGGAAGTGGAGACCAGCTTGTGAGCTTTCCAAGAGAGCTGTTCCCCTACTCCCCCATCCTCCTTTAGCACACGCACTTTTACAGAGTTGTAATCCATAAAGATGAGGAAAAAATGCATTTCTGCTACAATAGAGGGAACTTCTGTGAGAATGGAGTTGTGTTTTGAATGTTTTAATATACAGAAATTGACACCCATCTACTTGGGTATTCAAAAGCCCTCTCTCTAGAATAGAATAACAATGCTTTCTCCTCCATATTTTCCTTGCATGCTGCCACGGAACTGCTGTTGTGAAGCAAATCCTTCTGTTACAGTCCTTTATTTTTACCTCCCCCCACCCCACTTGGTAAATCACTTTCTTTCTCTAAAAGATTAAAGTGTGGTAAAAGCTGCTAAGTGACTAAGAAACGGACCCTCTGAGTCAACAGATCTGCCCCCATGTATCTTTGAGTCATAGCTGCTAACGTTTCTTGACACAATCCAGTTTTCTTTTGATTTTGTTCTCTTTCCTGGGAGCAGAGCTTACAGAAAAAAATTCAGTGTTTGGGGACAGGAGATTTTGCTCTGATGCAGGTATGGCCCTTACCATCAAAGGGAGCTCCATGTCAAGGAGCACATGAGTATGACATGACATGTTCTTTTCTTGGTGAAATCTGAATATCCTGGTCCTCCTACTGCCAAGTCATGGTTGAGGGCTGTGAATTCTCCTTAGTGTGCCTCCGTGATTTCTGAGCAGCGATTTGCCTGTGGTGGCCACCCACACCTGCAGGTGCACATCATAGTCCGGAAAGGATGGTGGAGATTCAAATCCAGATGCTCCCCTTGTGCTGAGGTCTTTGGACAAGTCACCCCATACCTCAGTTTCTCATCTGTAAAATAGAATAAAAATATACAACTGCTGGAACATATGGATTGTTGACAGAGTGACAACTGGTACCTGCTTGATGCTTAAGGGTCTTTCTATAGATAAGAGCTCACTTGCCTCTTCTTTCTTTAAAAGTATCTCTCGGCATTGCTGGGGATTTACCCAAGAGAGACAGAAGTGCTGATGCATAGGAGCACATGTACTCCAATGTTCATAGCAGCAATGTCAACAATAGCCAAAACATAGAAAGAGCCTAAATGTCCATCACCTGATGAATGGATCAAGAAGATGTGGTATATATACATGATGGAGTGCTACATGGCAATGAGAAAGAATGACATATGGCCATTTGTAGGAAAGTGGATGGACCTTGAGGGTGTCATGCTGAGTGAAGTAAGCCAGGCAGAGAAGGACAGAAACCATATGTTTGCAGTCATAGGTCTAACAGGAAAACAGGAGAAACCTAATGGAGAACCAGGGGGAGCAGAGGAGGGAGAGAGAGTTGGGGAGAGAGAGGGATGCAAAACTTGAGAGACCATTGAATGCTGAAAATGAACTGAGAGTTGAAGGGGAAGGGGGAGGGGGGAAAAGAGGTGGTGGTGATGGTGGAGGGCACTTAAGAGGAAGAGCACTGGGTGTTGTATGGAAAACAACTTGACAATAAAATATTATGGAAAAAAAAGTAGGAAGTAAAAAATAAAAAATAAAAAAATAAAAGTATCTCTTGGGACACCCGGGTGGCACAATTGGTTAAGCACCCGACTCTTTCAGCTCAGGTTGTGATGTCATTATTCACGGGTTTGAGCACTGAATTGGCTCTGTGCTGACAGTGCAGAGTGGGCTTTGGAGTCTCTCTCCCTCTCTCTTTGCCCCTTCCCCACTTGTGCTGTCTCTCTCTCAAAATAAATAAATTAAATTAAAAAAAATAAAAGCATCTGTCTCTCCACCCCCCTTTCATTTGCTTTGCCTGCAGTCATGTATTACGTGGATGGACACAGAAGAAACTGGTGGCAGTGGTGGCCTCTAGAGAGATCTGATGTAAGAGGGCGATTTTACCTTTCACTATGCATGCAAGTTTTTCTTTTATTTGAAATTTTTGTCATTAGCATAAGTTTCTTAAACGTATTAAGCAAAATATAGAATTTAGAAACTCTGAGATCCCAACCCTCAGTCCTTTCAAGGTTTGGCAGTCTCACACTGGATAGGCACAGAAAGAAAATTCTCTAAGTGTTGAATTCTGTTTTGACATGCCTAATGCTGATGGTGGGACTTTTTGAGTGCAGAAAGCCTCCAAATTCCAGAAGTTCTGGAAAATAGATGAAGTTCTTAATAAAGGATTAGACAATTGGATGGCCATTTGGGAAAAAATAAAAACAGATCCATATCTCACAGCATCTCCTAAATTAAACTCCAAATGGATCAGAGATTTAAATATGAAAAAAAAAAGAAAACAGATGAGTGAATTTCTTTATAATCTGGATATAGAAAAAGTATTTCTAACCATGATTGAAAACCAAGATTTAATTTAAAAAATTGATAAAAATGACCTATTTTTTTAAATGTTTAAATATTTAAAAAAACCAAACTTTTGCATAGCTGGAAAAAAACTCGCACATATACAGAAACACAAAGTCAGAAGAATAAGCAACAAGCTTGGAAAAAGCCTAGGCAATATATATCATAAAGAATTAATACCTCCCTAATACTAAAGAATATTTGAAAATCAATAAATGGAAGTCCAAAAACTTGAAAGAAACATAGGCAACAGAAGCTTATTCTTCAGGGAAAAATATACACAAATGGTCTTTAAACATATATATTTTTAAAAAAACTGCTCAAACTTACTCTTAATAAGAGAAATGCAAAATCAAACTACACTCTGATGCTATTTTTCATCTGTCACATTGGCAGAATTCAAAAGTTTGACAATACACACTTTGACGAGGCTGTAGGGAAACGGGCACTCTCATAAATCGTGGACGGGAAAGCAAAATGATCCGTCTCCATGGAGGAAAATCTGGCATATCGAACAAAACCGCACATTTACTTTTTGAGCTAGCAATTATTCTTCTTGGGATTTATCCTGAGATACATTTCCACAAGATGAACCACTAGTGATAAGGTTATTTATTGTGATGCTGTTTATTGTGTGGAGACATCAGAGTCAAGTTAAATGCTCTTTTACAGAAGATACGGTGAATAATCTATGGTATACTAGCACAAGAGAATACACACAATGTAAAACAGAATGAAGAAGCTCTCTATGAAATGATAGAGAATGATTTCCAGGGCATGTTAAGAGCAAAAGGCAAGTTGTGAAAGAGTAAATATAGTATGTTACCTTTTATGTAAGAGGGAAGTAAGAAAACATGTACTTACTTCCTTGTTGTTTTTTTTCTCTCTCAAAGTCTATTTATTTTGAGAGGGATAAAGACAGTGTGAGTGTGGGAAAAGCAGAGAGAGAAGAAGAGAGAGAGAATTCCAGGTAGGCTCTGTGCTGCTACTAGCTGTGGAGCCCAGGTGGGGCTCAAACTCACAAACCATGAGACCATGACCTCAGCCGAAACCAAGAGTCTGTCACTCAATTGAATGAGCCACCCAGGCACCCCTTGCTTTTTTCTTTTTAAGGTAATGCAGGGGAGCCTGGGTGGTTCAGTTGGTTAAGCATCTGACTTTTGGTGTCAGTTCAGGTCATACTCTCACAGTTCATGAATTTGAGCCCCACATCAGGCTCTGTGCTCTCCCTTTCTCCTTCTCTCTCTCTGTCCCTCCCCTGCTCATGCTATCTCTGTCTCTTTCAAAATAAATAAATAAACTTACAAGAAAGTAATGCAGGAAGGATGAACTAGAAACTAATGAAAAAGTGGGATGCAGAGGAATAAGGGAACAGAGATTATTAAGGGTGATAGTGAGACTTCTTGGAATACATCTTTCCATCTGGTTTTGCCTTATAAATCATACAGATGTATCCTATATTTTAAAATAAAATTAGGCCAGTAAGGATAAATACAAAGCATGTCTTAAAAATGAATACAAAATGAAACAAATGAAGCCAACCACATACCAAATTGATACCATAATTTTACAGAAAATAAATCTTTAATTCAAAACACTCACACACAGTGTGTATTTTGACTGGGTTATTAAAAAAAAGTACTGTAAGGGCACCTTGAACTTACTTAGTAGGTCTGCTGTTGGTAATGGTATTGCTATAACTATTCCAACAGTTTTGAGCATATTGTAGGAATGAACAAATGAGTTAAATACATTGATGGTGATAGGCACCAGGGAGAAGCAGGTGTAGACGTATAGAATAGGGAGAGTGTCACCCTCCTACACTGTTGGTGGGAATGTAATCTGGTGCAGCCGCTCTGGAAAACAGTGTGGAGGCTCCTCAAAAAACTATCAATAGAACTCCCCTATGACCCAGCAATAGCACTGCTAGGGATTTGCCCAGGGGATACAGAAGTGCTGATGCATAGGGACACATATACCCCAATGTTTATAGTTCCACTTTCAACAATAGCCAAAACATGGAAAGAGCCTAAATGTCCATCAACTGATGAATGGATCAAGAAGATGTGGGATATATACAATGGAGTACTATATGGCAATGAGGAAGAATGAAATATGGCCATTTGTAGAAAAGTGGATGGACCTCGAGGGTGTCATGCTAAGTGAAATAAGTCAGGCAGAGAAGGACAGATACCATATGTTTGCACTCACAGGTCTAACAGGAGAAACCTAGTGGAGGACCATAGGGAGAGGAAGGGGGAAAGAGAGCTGGGGAGAGTGAGGGACACAAATCATGAAAGACTATTGAATACTGAAAAGGAACCATGGACTGAAGGGGGAGGGGGAGGGAGGGAAGGGGGTAATAGTCATGGTGGGGGGCACTTGTGGGGAGAAGCACTGGGTGTTATGTGAAAACTAATTTGAAAATAAACTATTAAAAAAAAAAGAATAGGGAGAGTGGAGGAAGACTCCTGTAATGTTGGATTTGAATTAGTGGAGTCTGAACTCAGGTTTGTCAACCGAAAAGACTTTGAAGCAAAACTTCAACTACCTCATCTGGTGCCCAGATCTTATACCTAAATATCAGTCCTCAGTAAAAGAAACCCAGCCTTGGAGTCAGGATCAAGTTTCTGAGAAAAAAAAAAAATGAAAGAAAAAGAAAAAACCTGGGCTCCTTAGAGAAATGGCTAATTACAGGTTTGGAGCTAGAGACATCTTGTTGTACAAGAAACCAAAGAATATAGCTCAAAGTCTGGGATGGCTTCCAGCAAGGTACATGAGCTGGCTTGAAGGGGTTCTCCCAAGCCACACTTGAGACCATTCAAGCACCGAACACAATAGCAATGGTACTAGGTTGTAATACAATGGAAAAAAAATGAGTCTAAAGCGATGGTGCAAAATTAAGATAAAACTTTAAAGTAGCACAACCCATGTGACATGTGTATTCTAATCATATCACAACAGTGTCCGCATCCTGGTTTTGATAATGTACTATGTAGGATGTTATCCCTGGGGAAGCTAGGTGTTGGGGACACTGAACATCCGCAATATTTTTGTAACTTTTTGTGGGTTTATAATGATTTCAAGATAAAAAGTTGAGAAATAAACATGTATGGGTTTGGAGGATGGGATGCTGTTCTTTCCAGAAAAATGTTAGCCTATCTATGTAGAAGAAGCGATAGAATTAGAAAAATCACCATCACTAGTGCAATAAGCCATGCAAACAAAGACCATCGATGAATGAATAAGTCCATTGGGTGAATGCTGCTAGAGAATAGCTTATTCATGTGGTCTCACCCCGGACATGACTTGTTATCTACAAAGAGCACAGGATCTTTTGTGGGGGAAAATCTGGCAGACATCACTTTAACCAAGTGACAGAAAGAATATCCTGCCTGACTGCCTCATTTGTTCTTGCTCCAGAGACTTCCATGCCTTGTGGGATCACCATCAACCCTGAAACAAAATGACACTATGAGCTCCCTGATGAGCTGGGATGAGAAGGCTACAATATCATCTATATAGTCCCTACAGCAAAAATGTCTACTCTGGATCTGATAGGAAGGAAGAGACTCCCACGTTTAGTTAGACTACAGGGTATTCTGTAAGACGCTCACCTGGATGCCAAAACTGTCCATCATAAAAGACAAAACCAAATCAAACAAAAAACAAAAACAAAAAGTAGACTGTCCTAGATCAAAAGATGAACTAGACTAAAGAAAATGACAATTACATGGAGCAGGTGATTCTTGACTGGATGCTGGGTCAGAAAAAAATGTTATAAAGACTGTTACTAAGACAGTGGGAAATTTTTTACACAAGAATTCTCTTAGATACTATTATTTTACCAGTTCTTGGGGATGAAAAGAAAAACATTGTGTTTATGTAAGATAATGCCTAGGTTTTAGGAGGTACGTGGTAACGTATGTCAGGGGTCAAATTTCAAAGTATTTGTAACTAATTTTCACATGGTTTAGCAAAAACATTAAGACATCTCAAGTAAATAGAGTGAAAATGTTAGCAATTAGGGAATGGAGTGGAAAGAAAGGTATATACATTTTCACTCCTACTATACTTTTGACCTTTTGCAGGTTTGAAAGTTTTACTTATTTATTTTTAATTTTTTAAATGTTATATTTTTTAGACAGTGTGAGTGGGGAAGGTGCAGAGAGAGGGAGACACAGAATCCAAAGCAGGCTCCAGGCTCTGAGCTGCCAGCACCAAGCCCAACACGGAGCTCGAACCCATGAACTGAGAGTCCATGACCTGAGCCGAAGTCAGAGGCTTCACTGACTGAGCTACTTAGGCTCCCCAGTTTAAAGATTTTAAAAATAAAAACTGGGAATAATGCAGTTAGCTGACATTGGTTCATCCGTAAATTCTTTCTCCTGTATCCAAATTGGAATTTCAGTTCATCTCTTCCCCCCAAATCTTAGCATGATGTAGCGAGAGCTGCTTGGAGCCTAACGGCCCACTGGGGCCAAGGCTTTCAACAAGTCTGCAGAGAGGGCTGGCCACCGGCTGCCACCCCTGGGCCCTGCTGCCGTACCAGCAGGGACCATTATGATGCTGTTTGGCTCATCACTGAACCTAAGAGAGCGTCTGGGGAGTCACGGGGCCTCAGTAGCCCAAGGCTTGCTGAGCCCGTCAGCCTTAGAGAGCTGGTACTAAGACTAGAAGCTGGTTTCACATGATGTATTTCTCTCAACAACAAAAGCTGTCTCAGTCTTCCTTTTAAAATGGAGGACTGCAGGGGTGCCTGGGTGGTTCAGTCAGTTAAGGGTTCGACTTCGGCTCAGGTCACGATCGATCATGCGGTTTGTGAGTTCGAGCCCCGTGTCGGGCTCTGTGCTGACAGCTCAAAGCCTGGAGCCTGCTTTGGATTCTGTGTCTCCCCCTCTCTCTGCCCCTCCCATGCTGAGGCTCTGTCTCTTTCTGTCCTTCAATAATAAATAAACACTAAAAAAAATTTAAAAATAAATAAATAAAATGGAGGAGTGTAAATAGAGTTGATTGTTCCCAGGAGGATCTACACTAGTCACTTTAAGATTGATCCACTAGTTTCTGTGGAATATTCTAATAATGAGTCACAATTACCTAGCCAGCCAGTAAGCCAACCAATAAATGCATCCACTCCCTCAACAAATAAGCACTGGGTGGTCTGCGTTGCTCTCCATATTGAGGCTGCGAGAATGAATAAGAGCAGTCTGTGGGAGCAAAGAGTTTATTGTGTTTTGAGGGAATGTAGACAACAGATCAGTGCCACATGATACTTGGTAAATGCATGATAGCAGTTTTCATATACTAGCATTGAGGTGGGGCACCTAAATCAGGAGGGGAAGGTATGAGAAAAAGATTCTTGGAGAGGGTAAATAATTTTCCTTTCGTTGTAAAACCATATCCTTTTGCTTTGGAGGAGAAAATAAATCAGGAACTGGAATCCACAGTAGGGGCAGTGGTGCGAAGTGGTTCTAGAAGCTTCATTTGTTTGTGTTTAGTGTCTCCTTATCTCATGAGGGCTAGGGTGACTACCTCATCCCTATTTGGCTGAGATTTTCCAGTTTTAGTACTGGAAGTCCTGAGTCCCCAAAAACCATGAATCTGAGGCAAATTGGGACAGATAGTCCCTCTATGACCCTCCTGCCCCCGCTCTAGTAACTTTAATTATGAAGGATCAGGTGTGAAGAACATATCCAATAACATGTTAGCCCAGACAATTCTGAAATGCATGCAGTTTCTCCCTTTTCCATATAGATCAGACACAGAAAACAAATGTGGCAGCTATCAGGATTGTTGTTTCTCAGCTCTGCACCCTTGCCCCTGCTCTTCCTTCCTCCTGGAAGGTTCTCCCTCTACCTCCACCCCTACCCCCATCCACACCCTCAGATCCTACCCATCCTTCAGTCCGGCTGAAATCACATTTTCTCCTTGATGTCTTCCCCAATCATTCCAGCCGAAAGTGGTCTCCCCCCGCTGAGAGATATAATAGTGCTTATTGTCTGTGCACTCATGTGGTACACATCAACTCTTATTTTAGAATTAGAAAGAGCCTGAGAGAAATCATAAGGAATCTGGAGATTTATTCATTCATGTGTAATTCATTCATTCTTTCATTTGTTTGTAACTGGGCACCAAGCATTGTGTTAGACACTGGGGATTCCAAGATGAATCAGGCTCTGTCCTTATGGAGCCCACAGTTGGCTAGGTGAGGTGGCCGGCTACAAAAGCCATTATAGCACATTAACACATGCTATGTATGACAGAGGCTAAGCATTGAGCATCAATTTAGTGGAGACACTGTGGTCTACAAAGCCCTTTAAGGTTAGTGTCAGAGGCAGATCCAAAAGCACACTATTTTAATATCATGTGGGAAGTGCTACAAGAAATGTAAATAAATGTAAACTCAAGGTGTCTGAGGACAACGATGGGGAACATTGAACAAAGCCAGGGATTAGATTGGGGGAGTCTTCTTGGAGGACCTGGAAACTGGGCTGGCCAGTTGGTGGTCCAGGAATAAGATGATGAGGGCAGTGAGGATAGGGAGGGATTGGCAGATCAGAGATAAATTTATCAGAGTAAATCAGTAGAGCTTTGAGATTAATTATAGCTGTGGAGAAAATAATTGCAGACCTTTTTGTACCTTCTGAAAGTTCTTGCACAGGACTTGGTGGGCATTTACTGCCTGCCTGTTGATTGATTTAGGAGAGAGCAAGGTCTGGAAAGGTGTGTGATTTGATTATCCAGGAGGATCTTGTAACCAAAGTTTCTTGAAGTTATGCTTCTATGTTGTGTTCTAAGACAACAGGTTAAACAATGTGTCCCCACATTGAGAAATGTTACTTAAATCTTGCATGCGTGCATATGTGTGTGTGTAAATTATAAAATGGGACAATATTAGGAAACACTGTTGTAGGCTCACCTTGGGAGGTATGTATGGCTGAAGGAAAACAGGAAAAATCCTTCTTTTTAGCCTTTGTCCTATTTCCTTATTTTCTCCAAGTCCCCTTATCATCCTTTTAATGATGATTAAAAATTAAGTCAAATTAAAATATGTAAGTGTCCTATCTTCTCTTACTCCCATCCCAGTATCCAGTACATGCTCTCTCCCCCTCTCTCTCTCTCTCTCTCACACACACACACACACACACACACACACATGCACACCCACCCACACACATATTCCGTGTTTGTTATCTGTGCAGAACTCATCTGTGCTTTCTGTAGTCAGATTATAAATCCTTGTAATTGGGAGGGGTGCAGACTTCCACACTGGGGCCTTGATGTTGGCCTCCAGGGTCAAGTCACAGCCTTGACTGCCCAGATTTGAAGAGAAGGCACTGGACATTGCTGGATTCAAATGAACAGCTCCAGTCTCAAGTTCCTTGCCTCTGTCCCTGCATTGCTGGGAGGGAGGGGTAGGAGGATGGAGCACAGGGAAGAGTTTCCCTTCTGCCTTGGCATCTGTGCTGGAGACTTCCCGAAGCCCTTCTCAATCTGTTCCCTCCTGTGAGCGCCTCCCGCCCGCACACCTGCCTGCTGGGTGCTGTTGCAATGTCAGCAACCCTGGAAGCTGGTCTTCCAAAGCCAGCTGGGCCAGACAGCTTTGGGGCCCTGTGAGGCCTGGCTGGATGGGGATGGAAAACCGGGTCTGGATTCTCCAGCAGGAGCTGGGTCAGGGTGGTCACCTGCTTTTGTATGATCCTGTTGGCTTGTGCTTGAGGAATATAGAAATCTTTGGTTGTAACTGAAACATCTGTATCTTGGGCTACTGTGGCTATGACCCAGGTGCACCTAAGTGATGTTTGGGACTCATGAAAAGCATGGTGCTGATCCCGTGATCAGAGGAGGCCCAGTACTCCCTTCTGTGCTGTCTCTGGCTCACTGCATGGCTTCCCACTACAACCATAGAGTATTAACAACCCACTACACATACAGAATATTAATGGAGCACTTCCAGTGAGGGGGCACTGGGTATGCACCTCACATGGCCAATTTATTTAATTCCAGCAATACTGCAAGACAAGGTGTTGCTCTCCCCACTTCACAGTGGAAGAAATCAAGGCTCAGGGAGGGTAAGGCACCTTATCCAGGGCCTCAGGGCCAGTAAGCAGCAGTCAGGACATAATTACAGTTTGCCTGGCTCCAGAGCCTCTGTTCTCCACCGCATGTACAATGCCGTGTTAGCACCAGGCCACAGAGGCTGTTGTCTGTATCAGACACCTATTGTGTGGATCCAGTTAGACTGTCAGCTGGTTGAGAGTAGAGACCATCCCTTGTAATTGTTTTAGGACATAGGCTCATTACCTGCGAAACAGGGATAATCTTTCCATTTCTTCTCAAATGAGGCAATTCAAATAATGTTCATGTGAGCCTTTGGAATTTGGGGGAGAAAGTGGATCTGAGACCCGAGGTGGGCAGATGAGCCCTTGTGGTTCCCCTCAAAGCATGCCCTGTGTCTTCCCAATGCCCTGTTGGAGCTTATTCAGTTCTCCTGAACATTCCTCCTGGAGCTCAGTGCCAGATACACAGTCTCTCAGATTTCTTACGTGTTATGAGGCATTGCAGATGACTCTGTATAATCAAATATGCCATTCCACATCTCATTTGTAATTTCACAATTTAGCTCTCTGCGCCATTTAAGCACATATACAGCCTCTAGAGAAATCCTTATTTTTTTCCTAAAGCTTTTATATGTGAGCTTTGTGCTGATTTTGGTCTTTGCTATGTCTAATAAGATTCACGCAAAGTTTTCTCATTATGAAAGGCTTTATAAAATTTAAAGAATGATGGAAATAAGTCCTGGCCTAATATAAGTCAAGGTAGGCCAGGGAAGCATCAGGCAGAAGGCTCAGAGGAGGAGCTGAATGTTCTTTTCCTCTTCTGTCTATTCCACTTGTGTTTGGTTTGTCTGTGTTTCTAGAAAATGCTGTGATTGCTTTATAGTTTACACAGTTTGTGGCCATTTACAAAGCCGACTTCATGTGTCACATCTGATTTGAGACAACTACCTGTTAAGTGAGGTGGGTCAATTATTATTATCCCCATTTTATAGATGAGAAAACTGAGGCATGTTAGTAAGATTTCCCAAATCTTTCAAGCCAATGCTAGTTATTAACCAATTAGTGACCTGCAAGTCTAGGGATTAAACATAACACAGATCTTTTGATTAGAAGTCCAGTGCCTTCCTTCCTGTTGATTCCTTTGTAGTTGCTGAGCTGAGATTTCGGAGATGGGATTGTGACATGTGGACGGTACTGCCCATTACTTCTTGAATACATCTACCATTTCCCATCCCCACCTTGTTCTCCAAGCCCTGCCAATGCCATCTCTCACTTGGGTAACTGCCAGAGTCCTAAATTGTTTTCCCTATTTCCAGTCTTGACCCACCCACGTCTAATATCCACAGTGCAGCATAAATGACTTAATTAAATAAAACATTTCTCATGAAGCTCTGCTGCTTAAAACACTTTATCACTCCCAGGGTCTTCAGAAAAGCATCTAAACTCCTTAATATGGCTTCCAAGGTCTACACGAACCGATGCTGCTTCAATTCCCACAGCTACCTCCTCTCATCTTTCTTCCAGAGTTGAAGTGCCAGCCCCTTCCCATCACCAGACTCTCTTCTTCTCATGATTCATTGTCATCTTCTCTCTGCTTTATCTTCTCCTCTTCATGATGTTTTACGCTTTTGGAGCAGTTTGTAACCACCTCCACAAATAAAAACCTGTTTATAACTTATTACTGCTCTCAGCAGTAGTGGTAACATTTATTTTCATTGCGTGCTTTGGTATTTGTAAAATGTTAATACTTTTAATAATTAGCCTGATACCTGAGTTGGGCAGGGACCCATTTTATAAATGAAGACGCTGAGTCTTGGTGATGTTAAGCCCCCTGCCCACCTGCATGTCATGGGCAAGTGGCAGACCCAGCATTTGGAAATCAAGTTTTGAGATTCTAGTTCACACAAAATTATGTAACTTGTCTGCATCATTTATCAGCTCCTGTAAAGCATTTGGGGATATGCAGTAAAGGAGGCACTGCAGAAAACTGAGAGCCTAGAAGGACCCTTGCATGAGAAGTGTTCTAGGCAGAGGCAGAAGAGGCAAAAAGAAGGGGAGGAAGACGATGTTCCTGGAACAGCAGGCACACGGGCTCATTAACCTCTTCCAAACAGTCTCTAATCTCTCTTATCTCCCAGTTGACAAGAAGTAAGTCAGAGGGGAATTTGTGTGGTAAAGTTTCACCTGTAGGGACATGCTCTCTAGAGACAAAAAAAAAAAAACAAAAAAACCAAACAACCCAACATCATGAGTGGACAGAGTTTGCTGTTCAGTGCTGAGTCATGGGGGTGATTCTTTTTTCTTGGAATAATTGGGAATTATCCTCCTGGGGGAAATATCAGTATTCCCTATACCATTGGCTAAGTGGCATGAATGCCAAAGACAAGACAGCTCCAGGTACAACTTCTAACATGCTGAGTTGTTCATGCCTCATATTCTCATGCTGCTCCTGCTGTAACAGACAGCAATACACTGCAGGAGACTCAAAGAAGATGGGCATATCGTCCTCAGGTGGCTAACAATAAGCCATTTAAGAAGAGGAGGAAAACTACCCAAGCAGAGAGAAGAGGTTGTGTGAAGACACCGAAATAGTAAAAACATGGCAGGTTCCACAGCAATGTGGAGGATGGAAGTTACAGAACCGAACTGTTGATTGAGCTGTGGGAGGGAGGTTGAGAATGAGGGAGAATGGGGGAAGGCTCTGAGATATCCAGAGCAGGAGGGGAGGTGACAGTGTGACTTCATGAGATGGGAGATTAACAAGCAAGTTCTTTCCCTACCTCTTTCCTTTATTCTTTTAGATCTAATGACCAGTACAGTTGAAAGCACCTTGAACCTGATGTGTCTGTGCATATTTGTGTCTGGAATGCTGAAGATAGCTTTGGTCTGGAGATGTGGATGTGGGATACCTCAGCACACAGATGGGAACTGAAACCATGGGTGGTTGGGATCACCTGGGAGAGAGTCTGGAGAGGGAAGAATCCTACCTGAGGTGGCTGAAGGACAAAGTTCCTATCCCAAAGTCAGAAATGGGAGACAAGAGAAACTACAGCTACATGATTGTCATTGTGAAAGCAATAGAATATGTCCTATCCAAAGAGCAAAGCAATGATAACACAAAGCACAACTGGAAGAATCTAAGAGAGGAAGAGGTAGTTACATGGTTAGGAGAAGAGAAAGAAGGTGAGATGAGGGGCAGAGAGCTTGGTGGATGAAGTGGTTCAGTTTATTGTTGTGGATTCTCTGACTTGAGAGGCCCTTTGGCATGATGCCTGGTATATGCTTGGAAGCATGGCACTCTGAAAAGCAGTGCTGAGCTGGACACTGATTCCTAATGTTGTCAGGCAATCACTAGAAAGCTAGTTTAAAAGGAAAGAGCCTTAGATCTGTGCTCTGGGGAACACCATGTGTCCTTTGGCCCCTCTGCTTTGGGAGGCCACTTGCAAACAAAATTCTCCACAGGTCTACCATATTACGAAGAGTCAGCTGCTCATAGCCTATGTAGAGTCAGTGGTGCCTCTTGGAAACAATGAATCCATATCATACTCCCCTTGGTGTTGAGAGTAGCTCTTCGTAAAAGTGCTCTGACTTCAAATATGCCTCTAAGTCTTAGACTCATGACCTTTTAAGGTGTAGGGATCAGCAATTCTAAAAGTCATAGGTCTTCACAAACTGATGGTTGCCAGAAGGGAGGTGGGTAGAGGAATGTGTTACACAGGTGATGGGGATTAAGGAGGGCACTTGCTGTGATGAGCACCGGGTGATATTTGACAGTGTTGAAATCCTGTATTGTATACTTGAAACTGTTATCACACTGTGTGTAAGCTGGAATTTAAACAAAAACTTTAAAAAAAAGTCATAGAGTCTTCCATCCAAGGTCTTGATGGTACTCTGGACTGTGCTCTAACGAACATACCTTTAAATCTCAGTTGCCTAACTCAGTTCAACTTTATTATTCCATGATGTCAAGGCAAAGGTATGGTCCATGGACCAGCAGCACTGGCATTATCTGAGAGCCCATTAGAATTCAGAATATCAGACCTACCCCAAGCTCTACATTTTAACAAGATCTCCCAAGTGATGTATATGCACATTCACATTTGGGAAGCACTGTTCTAGATTACCAAAATCTTGTTGATGGGTGAAAGAGACTCATCTTTCTCATTAAGACGGAGAGAAAGAAATTAGACTCAATGAAATAGAAGTGGAGAAAACAAAAAGAAATCATGGAATTCTATCACACTCCATAAAGTCTATTTCTAAAATCCTGGCACACTGCTACCAGAGTCTGCCTTCATCCATGTCCCACTGCACTGTGGAGTCAGATGGCTCCTCTCCTGTGCCTGTTTCATGGAGGAGAGATGCCAGGGCAGGCAGGCTGACTTCTGTTTCTTCAACTTGCCTCTTTGCTCTTGCTGCTTGGGCACACAGGTGGGAAGAAGAGGGACTAATTGACTGCAATAAGTCCTTATACATTTGGAAAATCCAGCACAATTTTTTTCTTTATGGCACCCCAAAGTGTTGACGCTAAAGGGGTGATTACTGGCCCTTTATTATCCTCATTTTGGTAAAGCTGTATTTTCTCCCCCACACCTATGCTCAAGGTTAATTCTGTGTTATTTTCTCCCTGCAGGCCTGTGCTGAGTGCCACAGGGAACAGCATTTAGCAGCACCAAGCAGGAGAGGCAGAGAGCAGCGTTAACTTCACGCAGGACTTGGAAATTGGCTTAGTTTGATGGCAGGAGATTGTGTGTTTTTATGGTGTTAACTGTGGAGGGGTGAAAAGCAGCCGGTGCTTAGGAGCGCCAACGCAGCTCCTTCCCCAGAGCCCTGATGCTCTGTGCTGTGGGAGTATGTGCTGGAAGGGGTACCCAGGATGAGGAGGGATGCTTTGCTGTGGTTGGATGGGCTCTTAGGAGATGAGGTGACAGCAAGCATGCACAGAGTTTGGCCTGGGTGAAGGGATGAATAGGGGGTGCATCATGTCTTAGGAAGAGCCATTTTAGACATCCACACATTCACCCCATAGGCCACTGAAACCAGACAGAGCAGTGCAGAGGGGGGAAGCCAGCAATCACAGAACCTGTCTGGGCAGAATCTTCTGATTCAAAACAACTATTCTCTCCCTTCTTTTAATGAGGACTCCTAGTTTCCCAGACAATATCCACTCTCCCTCTTCTCTGTATAACTCTGATTTTCTCCTTGGTGGCAAGACACCAGCAAAAAGATGATGTTTCCCAGCCTCCTTTGCAAGGACACATGGCTCATCAGATGTGAGCAGAGGTCATTAGATGAGGCTTTTAGGCAAGGCTTGAGCTGGGGACATTTCCTATGTGCTCTGTGGACATCTTCTTGGATCTGGAGGTAGATATGAAGACAGAATCATATAATTGGAGACAATGAAGGAAACATTTTGGAGAACACTGATTTCTGAATGACTACTATACTTGGCTTTGGGACTTCTGCCTAAGAATCCACTTGTTTGAATTTTCTGTATATGTGGGGAACTCAGTTCTACATTACTCATCTCTCCCCCATGCTCCTTGTCTTAGGTGGGGCAAGTAAATCCAACTACAGTGACAAATAACTTCCAAACCTTACTGGCCTCACCCAATACAAGTGTCCCTCACATCAAGCCCAATGCAGTGATAATGGGCTAGTAGGCAGGCTTTCTGGGCTCAGGTGCCTCTGCTCCTTCCATCTTGGCTGAACTACATACCCTCCATGCCCTCTTTATGCAGGTAGTGTGTGGGGAGAGCTAGCAAGAATCGCCTGTGGGAGATTTTTGTGGGCTACACCCAGATACTGTACATGCCATTTCCACATAGATCTCATTGGCCAGAATTTAGTCACATGGCTGCAAAGGCAGCTGGGAAATGTCGTTTGGTTGTGTGCCCAGGAGGAAACAGAAATGAGTTTTGGTGAATGTTCATAGTTTTCCAGGCACATCCTTTCAAGGAAAACAAAGAGAGAAAGGGAAAAGAAGGGGAGGAAGTGAAGAAGGAAGGGAAGAAGGAAGGAAGAAAGGGAGGGAGGAAAGGAGGAAGGGAGGAGGGAGGAAAACAAAGAAGAGGGAAAGATCAGCAAATGCTCAATTGTTCTCTAGAATTAATTAAAACATGTTTCCTGCGACACAAAATATGTCAATGAGGTTGGAAGAATTGGAGTCATGTCCCTTGATTCCCAAAGAAATCTATGTGTTACCTAGTGTTCTTTTCCTTCAGAAGGATTTTATTCATGTTCAGAGCACTGTGGTCACTACCCATGGGTGGCATTGGCTCTCTACGGAAGCTGGTGTGGACTCACAGTGCCCCCAAGATCAGACCAGAAGAGGCTGCTTAGCTCAATGTTGCTGGCTCCAGAACTGGATGGATCTCACTTGAATCTTGATCTGTTGTAGTCACTATCCCTGAGCAAGCAGCTTCCCTTTCCTGAGCTTTGGTTTGCCCATTTCCTCATCTGTAAAGTAGAAATAATAATAATTGCCCTCTAGGTTTCTCTGTCTCTCTCTCTCTTTTGGAGAATTAGAGGTAATGCCATAAAGCACTGAGCCCGGAGTACAGGCTCAGTATTTGGCAGCTGTAATTTTTACCTATTTCTGACTTCTCTTTATCGTCTATAGTGTAAAACTCATAGCCTGGCACATGAGACGTTTCTCTGGCTCAACCTACACTTCCAGCGTTACGTCCTGCCATGCTGTCCTTTGCTCCTTATTTCTTATGGTGTTCCCTTTGCTTTTTTTTAATGTTTTATTTATTTTTGATACAGAGAGAGACAGAGCATGAAAGGCAAAGGGGCAGAGGGAGAAGGAGACACAGAACTAGAAGCAGGCCGCAGGCTCCGAGTTAGCTGTCAGCACAGAGCCTGATGCGGGGCTTGAACCCACGAACATAAGATCTGACCTGAGCCGAAGTCAGAGGCTTAACCTACTGAGCCACCCAGGCGCCCCTTCCCTTTGCTTCTAATGTGGGATCTGTCATTCTCAGTGCTAGTGACATTTGGGGGAGGGTAGTTTTTGCTGGGGGGACTCTTCTGTACCTCGATAGAAGCCAGAGTCAACCCTCCCGACCAGCCATGACGACCAAAAATGTACCCAGATTTTACCAAATGTCTCATGGAGATATAATCACCTGTGTTGGAGAACCCCTATTCTAGCATCTTTCATACATTTGTCTCTATGTTAAACACTGACTCATCCTTCAATGCCTGCCGCTACTGTCTTCCCGCTGTAAAGCCTTCCTTGTCTTCTCCAGGAAGAGTTAACAACTAATTGCTTTGTCCCCTGTCCTTTACTTGTATTTTTTGTTGTTGGCATTTACTTTTATGATAACTTACCTGTCCTCTCGACTTGCTGCTTATTGAGCAGACCTGTCTTGCTCATCTTTTTATCCCTAGGACTTGGCACAGTGTTTAGCACATAGAGTATTATGTGCTGTACATGGAGTACTCAAATGGGTTCCTGGAAACATACGACAAATGAAATGTGGTTCTTTCTCAACACCTGGTTTCCAGGGGGGAATGGAGAGATGCTTAGGATGTTAGAAAGGAAGAATGGATGAGATTACCCTGGGACCCAGGAAAGACACAGAAATCTGGAAGGAAATCTGGGGGAGACTTCATCTGTTTTGAGTATAGAAAACACAAGGGGATAAAATGACATTACTACAAAATAGGTATGGGTAAGATCCAAGTGAACTGCTTAAAGCAGGGTCAGTACAGAATTTCAAAAAAGGATGAGCCAGTGGGGCTGGACTGACAGGAGAAGAAAGGGCTTCTTATGAGAGCACGGTTACCTCTTTCACCACGTCACCATGTCAGCACCATGACAACAAGGCCAACCAAATTGGCCTCCTTGCTGTTTCTCAACACTGCGTTCCCACCTCAGAGCCTTAGCACTTGCTGGTCCCTTTGCCTATGATGTTTTTCCTCAGGAGCCTAACTTACTCCTTCACTGAATTAAGATATCTGCTCAGATGTCCAGCCATTGGATCACTAGATCTATAATAATATCTTTCTCAATTACACTCTACCCCTTAGCTGGTCTAAATAATTATCCGCTTTTTTTTTTACCTCCTCACTGAATGTAAGTTACACAGGGACAAGATTACTGTGTTTGTTTCTTTCATTCATTTATTGCTATATCTTCAGTGCCTACAATGTTTTGCACATAGTAGGTGCTCAAATATTTGCAGAATGAGTAAGAGGGTGACTGAGTGCGTGGAGTTTGTCTTGAATTGGAGCTGAAATGAGGACAGAGGAGGGGAAGACATGAGTGTAGAGCCAGAAAGTGGGTGTGGATGGAAAGGGGTGCTAACTCGGGGATTTAGGAAGACCTATTACTCTTGTCTCAAGGTGTGTGAGTGAGCCGAGACCTCTTGCTCCAAGGCTGGCAGGCAGCAGGGAGGGCAGAAGGATTTACATTTGGCTGGTTATTTCTGCTAAGGCAGACATGTTAGCAAAGATAATTGTAAAATATCAAGTGCCATGGAAACACTTATTAATACCAGGGGCTGGTGGTCCGATGGAGCCGGAGGCTCGCTCTGGCTCCGATTAACAGCCAGCAGTTTGCAAGTGCGTCCAAAGCACTTGGTTTCTTGGACCGAAAATCACAATCCTCAGTACACAATGATTTAGTGCCTTCTGTCAGAGCTTCTCAAAGCATGTCACCAGCAGTCACCCTGCCCACGTCCTTGGGAGGAGGTGGCACTGAGCAGCAGGTGCTTGGTCCAGTTTGTTTTTGACTAATATGTTTTGGAAGTTTGTGCCCTGTTTTCCATGATCACATATCCAGTTTTCCTGTCGCTGCAGCCTGTGTCTGGGTTGTTCCTTTGCTCTTCCCCCGCAGCATCAAAACCTGCTCCTACCTGGCCGCTCTGGATTTTCAGAGCCAATTAGGATAAGGAAAGAAGCATCAGGATACTGCTGGTTAGGACGCTTTGGCCCTTATATTGGCAACAGGAGAAGTCAGAGTGGTGTCCTCCCCACCATGACTCAGGGAGGGGTGGAAGAAGAAGAAGGGGCCAGGGAGACACACTGGGTGGGGCAGTCTGCTCCTGTGTGGTGCTCTGTTTCCCAGTCAGGCTGCATTTCTTTTAGTGGAGTGACAGGAGCTGGTGGATGGGAAACAAGGGGGATGCCATGAAATGCCAGAAATAAGGAGCCACTGAGGACAGCTGTGAGTTGTATCAGCCTCTCACATTTGTCCCTGCGCATGGCAGGAAGGAAGAAGGGAGGGAGGGAGGGAGGAAGGAAGGAAGGAAGGAGGGAGGGAAGAAGTAAAGGAGGTAGGGAGGAAGGAAGGGAGGAGAGGAGGAAGGAAGGGAGGAGAGAAGGAAGGAGGGAAGGGAGGAAGGAAGGAAGGAAGAAGGGAAGGAAGGAAGTGAGGAAGGAAAATTCACATAGGTTCAGCATTCAGAAATCAGAAATCTTGAAGTTTTGAAGCCTTTCCCTGTACATGCTGGTTTCTCTTAAGGATACTCGTGTGCTCTTTTGCTTTGATGGTTCAAGAGCAAACAAATCTGTTGCCTCTCACCAAAATACTTTAGGGACCCAGAACAGGTAAATCCCTCCTCCCTCATATCCATTCTAGGCTAATAATGTACTCATTCTTCAGTCACTACAGGGCTGGGTAACTGCATGTCCACAGGGCTTGGCAGAGGTGATTTGAAACTACCCTCTGATTTTGGTGATCCCAGTAGGTGATATTGCTCTCGGGGCACGAGTTTTGACCCCTTTCTGTGACTGGTCTGCCACCAGCCCAGATCCGGAGTTGGGCTCAGCACAGAGTGGAATCAGTGCGGGGACCCCAGACCTCTTGCTGGCCAGGACTGTCTCAGGTGAGTAGAGCTCATGCAGGTGCCACTGGGCACGCTCCCTTGCCGGTGCTGGCTCCCTGGCAGACACCTTGCAATTCCTGTCATCTTCTTGCTTTTAGTTTTAGATGCTAAAGGAGGGAGGTAGAGGGAAGAGAGACTGAGGACTCTAGGAGCGTGTGCTGGAAAATCTGGGAGAGGTTGGGGGGCTGGCTTATCTGACTTGTGGAGTGCACCCCTATTCTATTCTATGCCCTCTGCCGCCTCCTTTATCCGCATGCCGGTCCCTTTCAGCCTGAAACCAGCTCCCTGCGCGTCTGCCTCACCCTTTCTACCTGCTCAGAAACCCATCTCCTGCTATTCCTTTTGATGACTTCTCCTTAGTTGCCACGAAGAAGTGCTCGTATCAGCAAACAGATGGCGGCTGAGGCATGTAGCATAAAATATATTTATCAAGGCAAACAGCTGTAGCCCATTTCATTCGGCAGATTTCTATTAAAAGTTCTCCAGAGCTACAAGCCGCTCTGAGGCGGCAATCTGAAGGCAGCCCAGGGTGCACGGCTTTGTGCCGCGCTCCACCCCCGACCTTTCTTCGCAGGGCAAAGAGAAGGCGGCCAGGCTCCAGAATTTTGCTTTGCTGACTTCAATTAAAGTGTAGCCTTGCCTCTCCTGCCTCTTTGGGTAGAGGGGACCTTCAGAGCGCTCCCACCTTCCGGGCGGGGCACTGTGATGAACAGTGGGGACTGGGGGGCAGTGCAGTCACCGGGTGCTGTGAGGGCAGAGAGGCCACTCTGGGCACCTGTGCTGCCCTCCGAGGACAAGTCCACCCGGAGGGGCACTGGGAGCCATTAAGTGGTCTCTGTTTTCTGCCTCCAGCCACCCAAACAGTCTTTTCTGTCTGTGCTTCATGTTCGAGTTGCTTTATTTTGTTTTGTTTTCTCATAGCGGGGACATTGCTGTAGTCTCTTCTTTATTGTGGTTTGGAGTTGGGAGAGCTGGGATCTATTCCAGGCTCTGCTGTTAATTTGCTTTGAACTTGGGCAATCCATTTCATTTGTCTGGGCTCTTTGTTTCCTCTTATAAGGATGAGATTGGGATTAAAGGAGCTAACTCAAGTGCTTTTAGGGGCTAGGCAGGTAATGCAGGTGTGAATGGCCAGGTGTAGACAATGTCCAAGGTGTGTGCCTTTCTGAAAGGCATCTTTAAAACAATTAATGTTTTATTTATTTGTGTGTGTGTCTCAGCAAAACTGAGAGGAAGGAACAGGGTTGCCTTAACCCTCTGCCCCACACAGGCATGCTCCTCTATGATCAACACCTCCCACCAGGTGAGACCTAGTTACAATCTATCAACCGACACTGACACATCATTAGCACCTACAGTTTACAGTTGACATTAGAGTTCACTCTCCGTGTTGTCCACTCCGTGTGTTTGGACAAATGTATAATGACACAGACCTGCTGCTGTAGTGTCACACAGTGTATCTCACTGCCCTCAGAGGCCTCTCTGTCCTGCCTACTTGTCTCTTTGATTCCTTTTGCATTTTTTTAAAAAGAGGGATGATGAAGTAAATAAGTAGGAGACCCTGAATGTTCTGCCTGTCCAGATAGGGACCACCCATCATCTTCAGAAGTCATGTGGTTTTGTGGGTCAGAAATAAGGACTCGGGAGTCACACTGGATTCAAAGCCAAGCTCTGCTTCTTAATAGCCCTGTGACCTCTCACAGGTTATTTGATGATACCCTGATTATACCTCAGGTAGAATATTTAAATATATCTTCATACCTCTCAGTTTCTTCAACTAAAAAAAAATAGAATAGTACCTATTTCATGGAGCTGTTGTGAGGATTAAATTGATCAGTCTGAATAATTCATCTAGAACTATGCCTGATAAAGAGTAAGTGCTCAATAAATGCTAATTGTTATTTATTGAGATGACCTTCCGGCATTGGTGTGTTGGCACAAAATAGGCCAAACATGCAATGAGTGGTTTTGTGGAGCTAATATTTACAAACAACTGGAGGCAAGCCTCGTCTCCTCCATCAGACAGATCATCCTTTGGCTCTTGCTTTCAGTCAAGACATCAAACTAAAAATTCTTCCCATATAGGATACACATTTACTTGCATCATCTAATTAGATTCCTTGGAGGGAAAGAGGCAAGTGCGCCTTCCTTATTTTACAAAGGCAGAAGCACACATTCAAAGAGGTTACATAATTTGTTCAAAGCCACTCAGCCAGCAAGTGGCAGCGTTAGGATCTGAGTCCAAGATAGTGGATTCCCTTGACAATGGTCTCTTTACTCGGCCGGACTGCTTTTCAACGTGTTAACTAGTTGCTTGTGATTATGGCTAGTTAACATGCTAGAGCAGCATAGCTCTGTTGATTTCCAGGATTTCTCAAACTTTCCCAAAGCATTACTTCAGGTGCTTATCCAAAACCCTGATTTCTGGACCCTGATTCAAGCCTATAATGCAGAATTCCCAGAGGAGAGACCTGATCATCTGTGCAGTGAGGCCACACACACACAGCTGATTCTCATGATCAGATTATGTTGGGAAATAAATTTTAGGCCAGAGAATTCTACCAGGGAAACTTGCTGGTCAGCTTTGCATGAGATATTGGAATAGCTGTTTTAGGAAGATGTGAAAAGGTCATGAAAGGGAAGGCAAAGAGTGTGGCTTGCTGAAGGGACCAGAAGAACAAGCAAAGCAAAGTCCGGGGCTTATCAATTCAATTTACCAAATAGTTATTGAGTTCTTATTTCTGAGCAAGGCATCTTGTTAGGTCCTGCATGTCAGGTCAGGAATGTTCTGGAAAGCAAAAGAGCCATGTATCAGAGCTGCAGAGCTTTAGATGGTTAAATCAATGAATGTACTCACTTGCATGAACTACTTCCAAGGAGAAGTACTAATTCCAGGTGAGGATGTTATCTCTCAATATCTGACATATCATGTTCAATTGAACATTGCAATCAGCTTTATGCTAGTTTTTGGCCAATGAGTCCTTTGGGAATATGCATAGTACAACAGAACAATGTACCAAAAGCTTGGTGTATGGAGGAAAGGCTGTGCCCAGCGTCAAGTAGCTTTCCAGTTCGGTAGGTGAAAAAACAATTGGAATATGTCATTGCAAGATGTAATTCAGGGCAATTATCCTTCCATAATCATAGCACTCCAGGTAATGGCTAGCTCCCTCTTCAGTTAATGGTGTGCAGACATGTGTCCTCACTCACCGTCACCATACCCTGTGTATGCCCCTTATCTCATGCTGTCTTAATTTGTCGCGTTATCCCCTCATTCTCAAGCTCCACCCATGAAAATTCTATCAGTGTTTCCAGGCTCAAGTTAAATTCCACCAAAACAAAACTATTTCTATTTCTTTTAGAAAGGCATGACCTATACATCCTTTGAAACACCCAGTGAGTTCCCCCTCATGATTCTGTGTCCTGCCCTACAGTTTGTTGTAAGCCTGGAGCTGAGGTTTTTGCCAGTGAATATTAGCATACAACTCCACCCACAGCAGGTGTTGGATAATTGTGTAGTTTGCCAGTTAGCTTATTAGCAGAGGACGCAGGTATGATGAAACCCAAGTCTCTAATTTTGATTCCTGAAGGTGGCCTATGTTAGTTGGACATTTTAGGTTATACCTGATGGAAACCTACTTCAAATCATTTTAAGTAATAAAAGGATTTTATGACTCCCATAACTGAAAAATCTGTGGGGGTAATTCCATTAGCTTCAAGAACAGGTAGATCAGAATTTGTAAATGTCATCAGGAATCTATTCATCTCCCTCTCTTACCTCTTATTTCGTCCAGGCCAACTTGATACTTGGGTGGACTGTTTCCATGTCAGAGCAAAGATGAGTCTTAGCATCTCTGGGCTTATATGTTACCTGTTCAGCAAACTCAGAGGAAAAATTGAGTTCTAATGAAAGTCCAAAATCTGCCCCTCATTGTGAGTCTCATTGGCCACTGTTGAATCCAAAGGTTCTTAGCTCCTCTGGGGCAACAAGAATGGAGATTGGAGACAACTGTAAATACATTTCTTATATAGAAAAAGGCGAGAAGGGGGTGGATGCTGAACAGGCAAAAACAACAGATGTCCAATCCAGAGTTATTTAGCTTTCCATAGGAAAACACTTGAAACAAATTACTTTCTTAAACACTGATTTCATTTCTGATGCTAAACAGGCATTGTAAAAAGTGCATGCATTAATCATAAGTTGAACTGGTCCCAAAGCATGTGAAAAGCTCCATGCAACTTGTCTTCACTAGGGAATAGGCACCTCAAATCACAACCCGTGCAAATTTATCCTAAGGAAGTAATTGGAGGTACGTACAAAGTCAAGGCTGTTAATTGCAGCAATAGTTGTAGGAGGGGAGCTAAAAAATTGAAAATGACATAAATCTCCAAAATAGAGAAATGTTTAACTGCATGATAGTATATCCATTAAAAGTGATGTTCTGGAAATGTACTTGAGATAGAAAAATGCTCAAGAAATTATGATACTGCATTACACAAAAATGCAGAAATACAAAAGTACTTGTGTATTCTGATCCCAAATTTGTATAAACATACACAGTTTCAGCAAAGGCTTACAGGAGATACACTGCATTGTTAACAGAGTTTCATCTTTGCAAAGTAAAATCACCAGTGAGTTTTCTTCTCCTTTATACTTTTTGTTTCCCAATTTTTGCCCAAGAATACTATTATTGCATGATTGGGGCAAAATGTTGTATATTTCTAAATTCATGCCTCAGTGTCAGTGCAATTGAAAATGCATTCCAATGAATTTATGGTGACTGCAAAGTGGGGCAGCCCATTCTCTCTGGGACAGAGTCCAGATTACATGCAGAGAGGAGATTTGCAGACTTTCTTGCCCCAAGCTAGGCAAGAGGGCACCATTTGCTTCTTTTTCTCATGGGCCTGGTTCCCTGTTATTTCCATATGGGTTGCATCTTCATTTGCTGCTCATTTAGCCTTTGGGGCAGATAATCACCCCCTCCTTATTTATTAATTGATGGAAGAAGAAAGGGAGAAAGGAAAAGGAGAAAGAGAGAGAGAGTGATAAAATCAAAATCTTTCCCCCCATAAGACTGCAATAAAGGAGCATATGTACCCACTAAAAAAATTTCTTGGCGACAAAAGCTTTTTAATTGAACACAGTCTCTTCAGCCAACTTATGTAAATTCTATCCCAATTTTGGGAATCTATTTTGAGCACAGAGAGAAGCGGTATGAATCTTGCCCTAAAATTGTGCTCAACAGAAGGGGTGACACCATATGGATGCCATGTTATCGGAGCCTGTCACCTGCTAACCGAGATGAGAAATTACAGGTTCTAATCGCCTTCCCGCTGCCTGAGCAGCCCTGGTGGGTGGGGAGCGTGTTGGGCGTCAAGGTTTGGTGTGACAACCTAGCGTTTGCCTGAGGCTTTGTAGCCACAGGTGTCTGGGAGGTTGCAGGGTGAAGGATAAGGTGAGCAGCGTCTCTGTGGGGGAGGGGGGCAGCGGAGCGGGAGGAGGCGGGGGAGGGCTTGCTTCTACTTCAGAGGAGCTAGATTTCCTTCCCCTCAGCCTAATCGGAATCTGGCTCATCCTGTAAACTACTACCACTGGAGAGTCAGTGGTGGCAGGCTAGACTGACCTTGAGTGACTCTCCCATGGAAGTCAGAAGGTGAGAGGGGAGCAGTCACTTAGTGGAGAAGACAGGGAAAGAGATCAAGGAGGATGATGGACCATTCTGAGCCTCCACACCCATGGGAGTCTCAGCACGAGCAACACCCCCACGCCCCACATCCGTGTCTCGGGAGGATGAGTTTTGTCACAGGACCATGGGATGTGCAGGAGGTCGCCTGTAAGTCAAATAATAGAACATGGGAGGGAGGGATGGCAGCTTGCTTATCTTTAGTCCACAGGTAGCCTCTAACAAATCTGGAGATTTTCTCTGGAGGGGCATTTATCACAAATAACTGTTTTCCTGTTTTTTTTTTTAATTTTACTTATTTTTAATGTTTATTTATTTTGAGAGAAAGACAGCATGTGAGTGGGGAAGGGAAGAGAGAGAGGGAAACACAGAATCTGAAGCAGGTTCCCAGCTCCAAGCTCTCAGCACAGAGCCTGACGTGGGGCTTGAACTCATGACCTAAGCCGAAGTCCGATGCTTAATTGACTGAGCCACCCAGGAGCCTCTGATTTTTTATTTTTATATTTTTTCTTCCAAATAATTGTTAAATATGTTCAGGAAAAAATAAAGTGGGTACATTTTACATTTTTTTTTATGCATAACTTTTCTTTCCAAAGTCACTCCAATATATAGCCTAAACTCAAATGTCAATTCAGTATCAGAATATTTATTATTTTTCTCTCCTTGCCCCTTAAGTACTTAAACTTTGTATCAGCTAGTTGAGTACACGGATGTTATCATATTGATGTGCTAACCTTGGATGGTTTTAGTAGGATCCATATGATGGTGATGTTGCCAGTTCTAAAAGCAGAAGCTCTCAGAGGACAGGGCTCCATGTCCCCAGTGCCTACTAGAGAACCTGACACAGAATGAGTAGTAAAAAATATTATTAAATAAGTGGATACACAATTTCCATTTCTTGCCCATTTTTGCTTGAAGAGCTAGAGGGTATGAGAAGCCAATGGGGCTGCCTTTGAAAACTGTTGGATTCAATATTAAAGCAACAGGCTAGAAGTTAAAGATTTCAAGGTCATTTGAGAATTTGAAGGCCATTTATTTCACCAACACTCCTTAGTTTTCTCTTCACAAAATGGGGGTTCTATAAGAAATGACATGTATCAAGTGATTGGTTAACTCAGTAATTCCAGACCCTAGTATGCTCATTGATCTTGTTTTTCCTTTGCCTGGCTGAAGAGTGTTTGGGTTTTATGAGAAACAGTATTTTCTATCTAAATAACTCACCTGGTCAGTAGCAGATGGTGTCTGTCCGTCCTTCCTTCCTTCCTTCCTTCCTTCCTTTTACAATAAATACTGATTGAACACTTTCTGTGTACTAGACACCATGATGTTTATTTGGAGTAAAAAAAATGAATGAGACATGCCTGACTTCAAAGAATTTATAGTTTAATGAAGGAAGCAAAGTGCCAAATCTGTAGTTATGGTAGCTTCTTATTTGTTTACATGGGTGTATGAAAGGTACTCTGGGAATACAGAAATGAGATATCTAAGTCAGATGTCAACTCCAAAATAGTAAAAGAGGTTCAAGAGTGGCTTATAAGATTCTGTGTGTGTGTGTGTGTGTGTGTGTGTGTGTGTGTGTAAGAGAAAGAGAGAGAGAAAGAGAGAGGGAGCGACGGAGGGAGAGAGAGAGAGAGAGAAAGAAAAGTAACAATTCATATATACACTCTTTGTATTAGGTATCACTTCTTACTGGAGAAACCATCTGTGATACTTCCTACTTTCAATGTTGTTTCAAAGAAAAATTGAGGAAATACATGTAAAGTACTTATGATAAGGCCTGATTCATAAAAATACTAAAAAACAGTAGTTATGATGGTGGTCATAGTAGTAATATCATTATCCTGTTATACACAGTTCAGTTCAATGAATGTTTAAGAATATCTAGTATAGGCTAGGCACTGTATTAAAGTCCTAAGGAAACATATGTTCTAGCAAAGAATAAGGATGTGTAAATGAATAATCAGAACATAAGGTAACGTGCATAAAGATAAATGAAAAAAATGTAGAAAAGTAGTTTAGGGAAGGGAATGCTTAAAATGACTGGGATAGTCTGAAAGAAGTTTTAAAGGAATGGGGCGCCTGGGTGGCTCAACTGCTTGAGCATCAGACTTTGGCTCAGGTCATGATCTCAAGGTTTGTTAGTCAAGCCCCACTTCGGGCTCTATGCTGACAGCTCAGAGCCTGGAACCTGCTTCAGATTCTGTGTCTCCCTCTCTCTCAGTCCCTCCCCTACTTTCACTCTGTCTCTCTCTCTCAAAAATAAAATAAAACATTAAAATTTTTTTTAAGTTTTAAAGGATGAATAGGAGTTTGGCACACGGACTCAGTGTAGAAGGGAAGGGCATGGCAAGTGAAGGAATCAATCAACATGGTACGTCCAAGGAATTTGCAGACAAAGATGAGAATAGTTGAGTATGGAAAGCATGTTAGCAGTGGATAACATTTTTAACAAATGACTTGGCAGTAAGGAGCCACTGGATGCATATTACTATTATCAAACTCATCCATCTGTACTGTAACCTCTCCATATTTGTCATCTCTTACAGGATTGTGAACTCTTTGAATGAGGAGATGTTTCTTATTACCTTTCTTACCTCTAGTGTCTAGTATTTACTATTAGTCAATATTTGTTGAATGATGGATCAATTAAAATTAATTCTTAAGAAGCATCCCAGATGTTTTTTGATATGGGCTTGGCATTTCAGAGACTTGAATACCTTCCCGCTGCCCAGGGTTAGCCACCGAGAAGGTTGAGTGGCTACTTTCCATGCCTGTGGAGAAGGAGGCCAGGCTGAGATGTTTTTGCTGCAGTAAGGAGATTAGCCATTTAATATCAGATCATCACCTAACAATAAGGTTTTACGTGTACCAAAAATAAGATAATAGAAGGGGGTTATGGGATAATTCTCTCAGGGTTATTTATATTTATTTATTTATTTTGCTTGTTTCTTATAGACAAAGGACAACTGACAGGGTTGGGTTGGGGATTAATTTTAACTAGAATGGATTTGCTAGGAAATGAAATCTGAAAGCCTTGATGAAAGGCAGTTTTTCAGTAGATAAATACGGAGTTGAGACCAAAAAAAGGGATAGGATTTCATTCTACTGGGACTAGCTTTGACCACAGCTGCTTTGGAGAGCTCAAGGGGAGGCTCGGAGGATAGGAATCTTCCTCTGCCTTGGAGGCTGAGGTCAGCGTGAGTGACTTTTCTCACATACTACCTTGGAAAGTGAGGATTTGAGGGACTGTTTTTCCCTCCCCATAGGGGAGGTGTCCATGCTCTGGAGGAGATCCCCAAGAATGCCTGTGGACACTACTCATAGAGTTTAAGCATCTCGAGGGCAGGAAGGAAGTGGGTTTTCATTGCCCGCTTTCTCTCTCCCATGCTTGGTTCAGTACCTGGTACATAATAGGTGTTCCCTAAATATTCAGTGGACTGAGGAATAAAAATAACAACTAATACTTGCATAAAGCATACTCTGTGCCGACACTGCTTTAAGGGCTTTGAATGTATTAATCCCTTTCACCTCTGCGACAAGCCTATAAAGTAGGTATTATGGATAAACGCCAATGAGATAATGGTAGATGGAGCCAGCTGAGCACCATCTTTGTGCAGCTCCAGTGATGGTGCCTACAAGCCGGGGCTTCTCTTGGGGTCAGTAAAGGGCAGCCTATTGGAGATGAAACCTTTATGGTTGCTCTCTGACTCTAACCACTTGCTAAGTAGGGGCAGAGTATCTACTAGCTCTAAGTGATCTGGGCCAGACGGAGAAAAGTTTATGACAACCATTTGCACAGCTGCAGGAAAAGCCAGGCAGGTCTCAGGCTCCCTGTTGCATGATCACATCGATGGTAAACACAAGCCTTTCCTTGAAAGCAAAGCCTTCTCTGAGCTGAGCCTCAGAGCTGAGTGTGCGGAGGAGCCTCTGGGGAAGGCAGGTCACCCTAGACAGTTAGTGTAAACACAGCTGTGATCCTCAGTGGAGAATGGTCTCTTAGTAGCAACCACTTGGCCAGCAGCTGATCAATCGCTAGTAATATAGCCAATGGGAGAGTGTCAGTTTCCTTAAGTGTCTCTTCTCTTCCAAGAAAGATAAGCCCCTCCCTGGATCCAAGGGGCAGGGATGGACTGGTCTTTGAGCAGTGTGCAGGGAGCCAGTGCAGGCCCTGGTCTTGCACCTGCTTCCCTCTCCCCAGGAGACTGATGGAGCTCAGGGAGACTTGAACCATCTTCATTTGGCACGAAAGCTTTCCCCCTATGGCTTACCTCACTGCCATGACCTCACCTTGGTGGGCAGTGGAGAAGTACTGCCAGCTTTTGATGATCCAAGACCAAGGTCAGAAGCAGTATATTATCCAGGAGCGGTAACCCAAGGCCAATTTTGACTCTGGGATGCATTAGCTCTTTGAGTTCACTTATGTAGCACAGAAAATTAGAGATAGATGGGACCACAGAGGTCATTTATTCCCAAATCTTTGTATCACAGTGGAGAAGGGGAGGGTTAGAAAGGAACTGATATGGTAACATTGTCTCATTGGTTAGCAGCTGACCTCAGTCCATTGCTCATTCCATTAAACCATTATGCTTTCCAGATATAAATAAATGTGTCTATACCAAACTTAGTCAGAATCACTGCCCTAGATGATTAGCATGAAGAAGATTCCCTGAATTCTTCAGCCAGAAGAACCCAGAAGTCTGCATTTCCCTTGTTGAGGAAATAGGTTTCCCATTTGGGCAGAGACTAAGGGGAGTGGGTGGGCATTGGTGTCTCTGGTTTGCAGACCCTGGGTGTGGTGGCAGGGAGTACTATGAGGCTAGCTAAGCCCAGGTATGTATTCCAATTCTGCCACCTCCTTACCTTTCTTGTCACTTATGGCCACTAAGTTCACTTTTCTGAAGCTTAGTCTTTTATTTTGAGTCTGATCATAAAGGACCTCCTATACTATGTTAGGGAGGGATCTGGACCCCAATGCATTGGGGACCTATGGAGATCTTTGTGGATTTCACCATATTTGAGTTTTAGAAAGATTGCTACCTGGCCTACAAGATTTCTGCAGAAATAGCTGCAGCCTAACCACAGAACTGTTTCAGATTACAGCTGAGCATGAGGCTAAAACAATATACAGGCAGCTGCCAAGGAATGTTTTCCAAATCCCCTTCCCAGATGTTTCTACCTTAGCTACCTGAGACCTCCCATCCTTTCCCGGCCTTATCACAGACACGAAGCCCAGGCTGAGACGCACCGTAGAAGCCTCATGTTGGAGTGAAAAAGAGCAGGGAGATGAGAAATCACCTCTGGACCTTTACATCTGCTTGGTTCTTCCCCTCCTGGCTGGAAGAGCCCCAATGTACGGCGGGTATCTGTCATCTGGGCTGTCATCCATCTGACAGGGGACAGCCTCATTGGCCTACTTGCTGGAGGTTCATCTGCATCTCTGCTTAATTGAATTCCCATCCTTTAAAAATATATTTTTGTACTGTTGCCTGGAGGCATTCAGGTAATGGGTGCATTTTTAATAAACCCAGGAAGTAAATAACTACTTTCTCCCAGCAAATCCAGAGGGACCAGAGTTCTATTGCAGCTTTGCAAACTATAATACCAAGAGTGGGGCCTAAGGGACATGCATCCGCTGACTCGCTGGGTGATTCTCATCCTTGTTTTCAGGTGGACGAGACCCCACTGTCCCCCAGCAAGCAAGGGCCAGAGTGAGCGGGAAACGCCCTTCCCAGACACCTGCGGGTCCTCTCGTTGCCAGCTAACCCCCTCTAGTGTTGATGAAAACAGACTGTTTGCAGCTGTGAAAACAGAGCCTCCACACTGGGGTGCATAGGACTTTTGGTGGGTTCCCCACCAGCCCCCTCAGAGCCCCTGCATGTCAGGCACACAAGAGTGAGAGTCGCAGTTCTGAATTTTATGTTCTGTTCTGACCCCACTACAGGCCAGCTGACCTGTCCCTGATTGCCTCCCTATACTGCCTAGTGCTCCCCTCTCCCAGGGCTCGGTGGCTCCACCCCTGCTGCTTCCTCAGGCCCCACCTCCTGCGCCCCGCACCCCCCCTCCACCCCCATGGTCCTGCCCCGTGATGTTCACTTGTCACCACACTTTCGTTTCTGTCCCTCTTTCTGCCCAGAATGTTCTCTACCACTTCCTGCCAGTTCTGTATGCTCCAGATTGAGTTTCATCTCCTCTTTGCCCACACTCTGATAAGTTCTTCTTCCCTCGAAATCCTACAGCATTTAAGGATCTTACATTTGGGATATGCCACCTTGTGCTTTCATTTAGCTTTTTATGGCGATGTAAACTCTCTGAGGGCGGTGGTTGCCTGGCGTCCTGCACAGAGCAGATGCCCCAGGATTGTTTATCCCACAGAGCTGACTCTGCAGCATCTTACAAATTCATCTTTGGGATAGGAGTATTGTAGATAGAAACTGGCCCCTCTTACCCACTTCTACCCCCCAGCTTGTTATTCCCTGGTCCCCAAAACCTCTTCTGCAACTTTCTAGGATATCCTCAGCTGCCAGCACTGAGGAGTCCAGTGTGAATGCTATGGCTTGGTCTAAAGAATTCCAGCCTAGTCCTAAGCCTATTTTTAAAGATGATGAGCATGCAGCTTACATGACAATAAAAGCATGGCAGTTGTTTGTAGAGTCATGGCCAATGGTCAGGTGCTGTTTTCTGCTGTACCTGCCCACATTCTTTCTGAAAATAAGAGAGGAGGTGAGCTCGGGCCTCATAATCTGCATGGCTCTCATTAGAGAGAAACTCTCCAGGCCTGGCACCTCAGTAGATGGTTTGAAGCCATTTCACAGCTGTGCTACCTGAGGCAGCCATGCCCGTACTGCATTTCAGGGACGTCTTTGGGATTACTGAAGTCAAGATGCTCAGTTTTGGAATGAGCCAGACTACAGCATCACTTACTGGATGTGAACTTTTCCTCTCATGTTTGGCTAATGGAAGTAGGTTAATTTAGCCACAAGACCAACTCTTTAAAGTGGAAGGTGGTCTAAGATGGGGATTATGGACTTTAGTTTCTAATGAACCTTAAGGGAGCCCTTTCTTCTTGGTAAGGTGTAGAGCAACCCTTCCAGAACACTCTATTTCCAACCTCTGCAAAAGCTCCCAGCCACAGCTATAGATGCAGATCTAAGCACATGCCTGGTGCCTTTTGCCTAGTAAACTCCCTCTACCTTGCTCCCTCCTTCTGTTGAAGATTCCTCCTCCACTGTCACCTCCTCTAATCCCTTCTTGCCAGATATAACAATGTCCCTCTGGATCCCTCTCTCAGAGAATAGAAGTCAGGAAAGGGGCTGTCACAGGGTCCCACTGCCCATGGCGTCTCCTTCGCCAAATCCCAGAGAAAGCTCAGCAGCTGATGGAGAAGTGATTTATAATCCCAAACACAGTTTCTTTCGCTGTTGGTTCCGGTTTCCTGCACCACAAATCGTTTTGCATATTAGCATTGCATTGACGACATTCAAAACAGGTGCACTGCCTATAGAACAGCTGCTGAGGCCCACTGAAAGCTTCCAGCCGAGACCCCGGGTGCGTGAACCCTCCTTCTGATAAGCTTCAGAGCAGGTAAAATCATCATTAAAGGAAAATTGACTTGTAAGTACGTGCAAGATTCTAGTCATTGCATCCTAACCACAAAGAAAAGCGAGGCAGCAGCGGCCAAGGGAATCTTTTTTAAAAAAATGTATTCAGCAGAACAACAGAAAAGAAATTGCCATCTCAGGAGAGTGGCATGACACAGCTTTAAGGTGCCAAGAAATCAGACTGTTTGTGTTCTCCTGGAATTGGGGGGTTGCTGCCTGGGGCTGGTGCCTCTGAGACAGGGTAGCTCAGGACGCCAGGACGAGGCAGGGCTTAAAGTCCTACTGTAGAAAAAAATGGGGTAAGAACTTGGATTGGGGGAAACATCACAAAGCAGCCCTGGGATGTCAGATCGGAGCCAGTCTAGCTAACACTGGACCCCAATATGTCACGTCTCATAATGTTGGATCCAGGAGAGTAAGTTTGAAGATTCCTTCCATTTAAAACAAATGACCTAAAAATTTTCACAGAAACAGGCTGGAGCTCAGAAGCGGGGTGAAACTTACCATGGTCCTAGGTGTGACTGTCACATCCAGACCTCTGCTTTAATGCCTGAACTACTTACAGGGCACCAACAATATGCCTGGTACCAAGGGTGTCACAGCATCGTTGGCACAAATCACCTTGGACAGATACATTTGTCATTCATTTTTCAAATGGGTAAACTGAGGATCAGGGCACTTATCACCTGGCCTGAATCCTAGAGCTCATAAGAGACAAAGCTCCCAACTCTAAAATCAAAAGCCTTAACTCTCTATGGATCCTCCCTGCCTCCCTAGGATAACATACAATTCATCCCAGAGCAAGAAAATAGGATGTAGACATTGTGCCTCCTGCATAATCACTTACGTTTTTCTTTCCTATATAGAAACAGCAAAATGATATTGCCAAAGTGGTAGAAAAGTAGGTATTCTCTGATAAGCCATTATTTTTTCCCCAATTTTAGCAGTTTTATTGAGATAAAATTGACACAATATAGGCCATGGGTTGGTATGATCTTTCTATATGAAAACACATTTATCCTATAAGCTTAGGTCCGACTCCCTGCCCTCTTCTTGCCAGTCGTTAGAAAAGGGGGTAGGAGGGGCGCCTGGGTGGCTCACAGTCAGTTGAGCGTCCGACTTCAGCTCAGGTCATGATCTCACGGTTTATGGGTTCGAGCCTCGTATTGGGCTCTGTGCTGACAGCTCAGGGTCTGGAGCCTGCTTCGGATTCTGTGTTTTCCTCTCTCTCTGCCCTTCCCCTGTTCGCACTCTATCTCTCTGTCTCTCTCAAAAATAAATATTTAAAAATTTTAAAACAAAAGGAGGTAGGATGGAGAACCCTCCAGAATTGAAACCCCCATGTGTGAGAACAGACTCTCCGAGCTTAAGTCTCTTTCCTGTAATTCCTGGCTGCTCTCCTGTCCTCTAGGTGGACTCAAGAGTCTCAGATGTTGGAGGGACAGCAGGGTCACCCGGTCCAGGCCTTTTATTTGACAGATGTGGAAGTCAAGGCCCAGAGAGATAACAAGAATAATAGCTAGTGATAAAGAGAATGCTAATCTAGTTCTGCTGACCTGAAGGTGCAGCTTTATTATGATGGGCTCTTCATACACAAAGCTCTGCCCTGGTTCTCTTTCTGGTGGGTGTGGGCAGTTGGGGAAAGGTGTCACTTCTCTTCAGGAGAAGAGGGTACGGTGGGCCCTTCGGCTCTCCAGCCTGGGCTTGGAGCGCGGAAGCACGGGCATCCTGACAGTGGACCGGCTCCCGGCCTCAGCGAGGCTCCGGCAGGCTTAATAACACCAAGAAGCCGGGGCTTCCTCAAAAATCCAGGCATTCAGAGAACTGGGGGAGAACTCAGTTCAATCTGCTTTTGAGCCCCTATGTGTACCAGGCCATGGGCACTCTGACACGAGGGGTCTCAGAGTGTCTTTAGACAGAGTCTCAAAGATCTTAACTGCCGTGAGGAGGCAAAACATCTACACGTAAGAAAGTGAAGGGACAGAACATTGGTGGAGAGTGAGTTCAGTGACCACAGTAGCTCCCTGTTCACCGGGGCTTTCAGGACAGGGCTTAGGAAGGTCTCTACAACATCCTCGGAGTCAAAAGGGAAGGCTGAGGAGCCTGGGCCAGAGCTCTTTCTAATACTAAGCTGTTGCCAGAGGACTTGATAGTGAACCTGACTGCCACACTAGCCAAGGGACACCCCCTCCCTGCAGGACGGAGACTTGCACTGCCCATGATGGTGTTACTGGATGGATCTTCCACCCCTCTTGCATCTCTGAATGCTCCTGATCATCACATTGTGCAAAGCTTTGGGGTTTAGAAAGCTTGTTAATATCTATTACCAGAGTTCTTCCCTCGCACAAGCTTTGAGGTAGGTCGACAGTACTGGTATGGTAGCAATCCAGGACACTAAGCTTAGGTAGGCTGATCGATGAAAGACAAAATTGGTTTTAAACTTGGGTCTTCTGGGTCCTTGCGTAAGATAACATCGGCTCTTTGCCCCCCTCCTCCATGCTGATCACATGCTCCTTCCCATGAGACTGGGTGAAACCTGAGTCAGGCTCTCAGGTGACAGACTAGCCCCACTGGCAGAGCTGGGAAGGAGACCGGGGATCATGCAATGTACCTCTTTCCCAGACAGTGGCCTCAGCATAATAGGACAGACAGGGGTCACTGGGGAACACAGAGGGTTTTAATCAAGAAGGAGAAGTAGATTTGCTTTTCCAATAATCCCATATTAATTAGTGTCATTTGAAAGATGGCCCGTTGCACACTTGTTTCTGCTGGAGCCCCAGTTGGCAATCCTGGAGACCACTGCAGCCTCCTTCCTGCAGGTTGGAGGCTTCACTGCAGTAGGAAAAAATGTAATTTTGTTTCAAAACCTTAGGGAGGTCTCAAGGTCTCTCTGATGGAGAGGAAAACAGGAAGAGAAAATGGTCTACAAGTTTCCTCCTCTCCAGTGCCTTGGCCCAGCGGCAGTAATTACACAGATTAGAAGTAATTACACAGATTAGAAGTCGTGTTTAAAAAAAAATCATCTTTCTCGCGGGCTCCTGCCTCACTTGCTAGTCCCCGGGTAATACAGCCGGGTCCCTGTCCAGGCTCAGCCCGTTCATACCTCACAAAGGCATCTTCTATGGACTCAACAATTTCAGTTTCCACGGCTCTCCTGGGAGAGTTTCCTGACCTCTCTTTTCCAGGGGCTGAATGCAGAATTTAAGGGACTTCTAAATGAGAAGAGAAAGATATAGCAATTTTGGGGAGTTGAGGGGAGTAGTACCCAAAAATAATCCTATGAATGGAATCACCAGGGCTCATCAAAGGCAAGCCATATGCCACACACTTTTGAGGCATATTCCTGTGTTAACATATCCAGCTCTCAGTTCATTAGTTGCTATTGTGCCCACTTTAGAAATGGGGAAACTGAGTTTCAGAGAAGTTAATCTGCCCTGAGCACTGGTCACCATGTTGGAGCTAGGATTAGATCCCAGGTTGGTCCAAGACCATGTCCACTTGTTGTATCAGTCCCTTAGTGTGATGTGTGATTTCCCAGGATGCACTAATCTTATACCCTGTCCCATTCCTGCTCCTTTTCTGGCCCAACACCATTTCCCCCCTGGGTCTAGTACCTTCATCATCCTGGCTTGGGCCACAGCCTTCCGCTGTGACCTCTCACCTGGGTAGAATCAGCACTTTCAACTGTTTGCTCTCCTTGTTTCTGGATAGTACCCACTCAGAACCCTGCTAGAAGTTTAGGTAGAGCAATGGCTGTCAAGGTGGGTCCCCATCACCCTTCCTCATGGGAGGCGCTTGAGGGTAGGGAGTGAGGGAAGGCTGAGGAGACAGCTCCACAGCTCCGAACAGCCATTGCTTTCTTCTATACCATTCAGGTAAGAGAATGTTGATCTCACTACTAAAAACAAATGTAAAAAAAAATTGCAACAGAGTATCCAAGAATTAACCCAGCCTGTGCTATTAATGTTAGTAACAGGGCCTTTCCCAAATAAGGTTTCCCTTTTAGCAGAGGCCTTTTGTTTAATGAGTTAGGCCAAATGGAAATTGCATTTGTAAATTTCAGAAATCTTGGTGTGTCCCATAGGCTGCGATATTCATGGTACTGGGAGTTTGGGGGATCCTCTAAATTGTGAGGCTGTTCGTGAGGCTGGTGCTGTGGGCTCTCCCATTTCCATCTGGTCAGGGCAGAAGGCGTGTGTTGGCGGGGGAGGGGTGGACAGCTTTCTCCCCAGATCACATCTTATCATAAGCTGAAGCCCCTGTTCCCTGTCCTCTTGCCTCCTGGGGGGGGGGCCCTGGGTACACATGTGTTTATCCCCCCCCTTCCACCTCAGGCAACTTCCCACAGGCCACCCGAGCCCCGCCTCTCTACCTTGTCAAAGAAGAAAGCTACAACCATATAATTATGATATCCTGGGGGTAATTTTAACTATAAGTCATTATTCTAAAACAACTGAAGCAATCCCCATTTGCCAGCACAAAGAGATGATTCTCACTAGCCTGAACTCACTGTCAAACATGCCAGGAGAAATAAAAAGGTGCTAATGCAATATAGCCCAGAAATAGAAAATAAGATTAGAGGCGATGCTTGAGATTTCAGGCGACGGGGGGAAAATAGCACAGGGTTTAGTTACCAGCAGAACTGTCAGACAAAAAGCCTCCGAGGTCATTAATACCGGAACCTTCATTAAGCCAAGTGGATAAAATTAAAGGGTGTTTGGTGAGGATTTAATTTTTCCTGGAGGTTTGCTGTCTCTGAAGGGCATTTGGGGCTGGTGATGAGGCCAGGGCAGCAGGCCCTAGAGTGGGGAATCAAGATATTGGAGTTCTCTTTCTTTGTCATCTTCTCAGCGAGCCCGCTGAGAACAGGCAAGGCAAAGAGTGCCTGCTCAGCTCTGAGCTGCTGCAAAATCAGTGAACCCAGTGTCCCTGACCCTAAGCCATGTCCTCTGAAACGGCACGGAGGCCCCATGGCCCCACAGCCTGAACCAGTTATAGCTCAGCCTGAACGTTGGGGGTAGAGGGAGGACTGCATCTGGCCAGGGAGATGTGCAGGCCACGTGACTTCTGAGGTCAGTCCAGGCATCCAGAGCAGGCCCCAGAGGGTCCTGGAGGCAGGGGGAGGCAGGTGAGGGAAAAGGTCTGGCTTTCTGCAAAGCTGGGAGGCAGGCAATGTGGCCTTTGGTGGCTTCTTACCACCACTTCTAGTGGCCCTCCCTTATCCCGGATGCCTCTCCCTTACCTCCTTCTAGTACTGCCTTTGTTAGTCTAGTACTGCTTGTCTAGTACTCCTTGTTACAATCTGATGTATGACTTCTCCTAATGTTGTCAAATGACTAGAGTTTGAAGGTGTTAAACATTCCTCCAGGAAATGTTTATGGTTTTAGAAAAATGCTTTTCCCCCTATTTTTTTATTGTAAAAATATATACATCTCACAAAATTTACTATCTTAACCTTTTCGAAGTACACGTTTCAGTAGCATTACCCACACCCGCAGCCCCTCACATCTGCCCACAGAACTTGTTTCATCTTGTAAAACTGAAACTGTGTATCCAATAAACACTAATTCCCAGTTCCCTCCCTGTCTCAGCCCCTGACACCCACCATCCTACTTTTATGTCTCTATGAATTTGATTTTTCTCCATGGGGATGGAATCACATGGTGCATGTCTTTTTGGTGTCTGGCTGATTTCTCTCAGCACCGTATCCTCAAGGTTCCACTCAGTGAAATTATTTCACTCACTTATTTTACGGTGCCCTTCCTCAAGGTTCATCCATGTGGCAGCACGTGGCAGATTTTCCTTCTTTTTAAGTCTGAATAATATCCCATTGTATGTCTATACCACATTTTGAAGCTCTAAAAACCCCCTTAGGCTCTCCTTCCTTCATCCTCGGGAAAGACTGGAGTAAAAATACCTACCTGCTCCTGCCTTACAAGGAGCATGAAGATGGTGATGTTGTGTGTTGAGATTCTTGAAGGAAAACAAGGAGTCAGATTTGCTTTGTGTCATGGCGCCAACCAGCTTCCTTTGGAGTCTCAGCATTCTGAGACATTTTGAGAGCTTTGCAAGAGCCAAATCAATCAAAACAGGGGGTCTTTTTTGGGCTCCTTCAGCTGAGCAGTAGCTGAGGTACAGGAGAGGATGTGCTTCGATTTTACTCACACGGACAAACAGAGATCCAGAGAAGGCCTGTGACCTTTCTACAGTCACCGAGTCAGAAAGGGGACGCTGATCATGCATGTCAGAGCTGAAGGCACTCAGTCCTCACTAGGAGCTATTTGTGACATCTGTTCTAGAATTTTAGTAGCATAGATTAAACTATATCCTAGTCTGGCTTTTACCGAGACAAGGCTTTCAAATCCCCCGAAAATGATATCCAAACCCATGCTATTCAAAATGTGATCCTGGACAGGGCAGTGTGGGTCTCGCCTGGGAGCATGATAAAATGCAGCATCTCAGGCCTCACCTTGCACTTGTGGAGTTAGAATCTGAATTTCAATTCATTCTCTGGGTGATGTTTACATTAAAGCCTTAGAAGTACCAGCCAAAGCTCCGGATTAGGCCCGAAGAGATGGATGCCAGTCTGGGCATCCCTTGGGCCTCAGTTCACTTCTTCCATAGGGTGGGCAGGGGGAGAATAGTGCCCGTGCTGCTGTTCACTGTGGTGCTTGGAAGAACAAATGACACACTAAGCGGGAAAGTGCTCTGAAGAGTACAAAGCGCTTAGGAAATGTATGGCATTTTTATGTTCATTGGCAGCTGGCTGGTCCCCACCCCTTAGCTAGGGAGTCCTCTTCATCTATCCAGCCAGATTAATCTATTTCTCTTCTTGTGGTCCTTTACCCTCTTTGAAACAACATCAATTTTGGTTGCTTTCATCCAGACTGCAAAGAGTATTTGAATTCATGTTATTGCCTTTAGTGAGATTCTCGTTTTTGCCTCCATTTTTTTCTTTTGCTTTAAAAAAATTTTTTTTTTTGACACACATTTGCCGTGGTGCTTGGGACCTGGTGCAGAGGAGATTAGCGTGGTGTTCAGCCACTGGCCATGCCTCTGAGGAGCAGAGCTTTCTGTTTATCTCTTAGAAGCAGACGTTTGGATTTTATCCCAGGGGGAATTTATCAGGGCGCCCTGAATTCATTCATTCATTCATTCCCCTATCCCTCCCCACCCCACGCACACACCCACACACAGCGACATATCAGCCATGTCAATGTTGTTTGCCGTGTATTTAGGAGGCTGTTTTTTTCACATCAAGCCATTTTGGGATTGTCTGCAGTTCAGCATTCTTCCCGTTAGCACATTCTTGTGTTGGGTTCTTCTCCACATCAGCAGCAGCTTGGGTTGGCCCAGTGTTTGCTCTCGCATCTCTCCACTGTGTGTGCAGATTTCTTCCCTTCCTAGCCTCTCTCTCACCTGGTCTGGCATTTTCAGAGCAACATCAGTGGTTTCTTTTTCTTTTACACAGGTGCTCATGCCAGAATGGCATTCAGTACTCCAAAAAAGAGTCATTGCCCATTTGTTGAGTTAGTTTTTCTGTCTTTTGGAGCACGAGAGCATGTGGGCATACCATTATATACACATGGCAGGAATATTGTAAATTTGTGGTTAAGTGATTGACTTATATAAGTGATTGGTTCATGTTTTTGTCACCATGACTGGCTGCACATGTAGTGAACAGGTAGGTATGAGAATTTGTACACCTGTATTTGTTCATACATGTACTCGTTAATGTAGTGCCTCTTAAGCACTCGCTTTGTAGAAGGCACAGGTAAGAGTTGTATGATAAACAAGTGTTTGAGATCAGATGGCTATAACATGCTGATGGACGACTTCTAGGAGGAGATGGCCCTTGAGTAAAGGATTCGTAGCTGTGTAAAAAGATGCTGCATTCCAGGCCAAATGAGGCCCTGGAACGAAGGCACAGAGCTTAGAAATGGGGGTGTGTAGTGAATAGCAAGTGGTTCAGTCAGGCTGAAATTCTCAGAGTGGGTGAAGGGATCTGTGGGGGATGTGGTCAGTTTTTGTTAGTTCATTGGGACACTGAAGACACGATCAAATAGTCTGTTTTGGATCGAACAAATCAAGAGACATGCCACTTTTTTAGGCAGGTGAGTGAGATGATCAGAGCAATGTTTTAGGAAGATCACTGTGGCAGGGATTTGTAAAACAAATTAAAGATTTGGAAGCCTAGCAGCTTCAAAAGCAGTTAAGAGGCTATTACAGTAACCGGAAGGCAGATTATGAGTATCTGAATAGGGTGGTGGCAGAGGCACATAAAGGAAATATCATGGAGGCACAGGTCTAGACAACGCTGAAGTTGGATTAGCTGCAGAGTGGAGGGGGAAGGAGGATGATGAGGGTCTGTGACCTGAAATGGCAGAGGCTTTATAACAGACACGAGGGAGACCCTGAGAAGCTCATTTCTTCTTGATGTGATACAGGAGGAAGAGTGAATTTAGGTTGGGATGGATTGAGTGTAAAGTCCAGGTGGGAACATCCAGATGGAGAAGTTCAGCAAGACATTGACTTGCTGATGTGGTTCTCAGGACTGATTTCAGGACTGAAGTTAAATTTGATAATCACATTTATAGAGGTGATAGTTGAAGCCTTATAAATGGGTGCAGTTGTTATGAGAGAACATACAAAGAGACAATTAAAGGGCTGCTGGAGGTAAATATTTATATTCAAGCAGAAGGAAGAGAGAAGGGAAAACAAGGAGTATCCCTAGCTACACAGAGTTTAAAATGCACACACGTGTGGCTTCCTCGTATTTTCAATTCCATATAGTTGAAAGAAAACAGGAGAGCTAGTGCATCAATAATCAAGGGAATAGGAGTGATTGATAATGTGAAATACAGGAAAGGAACAATATACAAGGATGGATAAACAGCTGGTTCATAGGTGAAGGCGATAGGCTCACAGTAGTACAACACATGTGCACATTGCATGCAGATCCAAGTATCCAGAGTGGTGGGGGGAGAATTATATAAGCAGTGGATAGGAAAGAAATGGGGGTGAAACTGGGAATAGGGAGAGAGTGCTAAGTGAATCATCATATATCTGAAAAAATGTACTATGTGCAACTGAATATCTCCTTGTTATGTTGATTCCTCAAACCCTTAACTTGGTTCCAAATCTTGATTAGATTCTGTCTGGTTTACTCAGCTCATTTTGTTTCATTTTAGGCTCCTAGTCTTTTATTAGGAACAAAATTGTCAGGTCACTTGCTTTGCCCCAGTTCTCATCTCATGTCAATGAGAGACTTTCAGTAATTAGGCTCTTGATTATAAAATCCACTTTAAATAGAAAGCTGGTCAGAATATTTAGCTTGTCCCAGCCTATACACTGAATGGTGGGGATGGTGCTCTATTGCCAATTTGAATTATTCCCTTTAAAGAGGGGGTGGCTGTGTTCCCCTTACTTTTTTGGGTTAGGAATCTCCTTCCCTAAATTTAGTCAAATACACAACTCACATTGCATGTGGGGAGGATCTACTTGTTGGGAGAAGAAACCACGGCAAGGATGATTATGAGCAACAATATGATAATGGGCTTCACCCCCAGTGATATCCTTTCATTCTTCCATTCCACTCCATCTGATTGCTTTTCTCTTTCATACTCTCATTTTCTTAAAATTTAGTTAACATTAAACTCTCAGAGCCAAATCCCAGTGAGTAATGGGTCAGGGAGATGTAACTCCAGTCAATACTTAAATGCCACTTCTCCAATGACAAGGGAAAGAAAGAAGGTGAGAGAATCTGGCCTCTGTTGGTCAGATGCACCTTATTCCCATAATTATGGTTTCAATTTAGTGGCTTTTGATCAAGCACACACTCCTCTGTGTCTGTGAGACTGCCCTTTCCTCCTTCTTCCCTCCCTCCTCTCTCTTTCCTTCCCTCTTGCCCTCCCACCCTCACTCCTTCCCTCCCTCCTTCCTGTCTTCCCTTCCTTCTTCCCCCCATTATAAAACAGCATGTTAAAGATTCTGGTCCTGAAATCTCATTCCAGCTCATAGAAAAACTAAATTCAAAGAACCTTGATTTTTTTCCCCTCTCTTTCATGGGCTTTTTCATGAATTCTTGGCTGATTTCCCCTGTGGCATGTCAGGGTCACGTGGTATGTGTGTGTGTGTGTGTGTGTGTGTGTGTGTGTGTGTGTGTGTGTGTGTGTAGGAGATGAAAACAGGCCTTTCTTTATAAGGTATGGAACAGGTACAGTATTTCACAGCCGGCTGACTAGTAATGGGATTCTTCAATCGGCAGCTACTTTTCTTCTGGATCCTGGACTGATTAGGAGATGCAAATCCTACACTGCATGTTGGTGAAACTAAACCTCATACGTCTGTGCATTTCTAGATGGTATGCACACATGAACACACACACACACAGTTTTCATTCAAATCAATGTACATCCACATTACTGATCTATTCACTTCTACATAGTTGGAAATCCCCTTTGCAGCTTCAAAACAATAGGCAGGAGTTACTTAATAGGGTGAAAGGAGTTTCTAAGAGCTCAGGCAATAATAGGGAGGGTTCTCTTCCACTGGAGCAGATGCTCCATCAAACATGGAAAGAAATAATGGTCATTTCTGTTATTTTCCTTTGTTGTTCAGGTGTTCCTTATCAGGCACATGCTTGTGTTTCTCCAGGCCAGGAATGGGGCTTTCTTCCAGGACTACCCACCAACCCCTTCTCTAATTCCATTCTTTTAGCATTTCAAATTCCAATTATAATTCTGTAATAATTTTGTTGAGTGGCTATTTCCATCATCGCTTGCACTCCTTGAAAAGGTGGGTTGCCAGAAGTCAGGTCCTGGAGGCAGCGCCCACAGATCCTCCTGTCTCAGGGCTGAGGGCTGGTTCAGCACTCTCTCTTCTGGACAGCTCCAGGCTGAGCCCTCTGACCCAGCCTTTCCCTGGGCTTCCACTCCCTTCTTGTGGCCCCAGCCAGAGGTACAGGGGCCCAGTGCCTCCACAGGCCAGTGAATGAACAGTGAGACAGTTGTGCAGCCTCAGCCTCTCATTTTATCTTGGTCCAGAGCAATTAGTGAAAAAAATGATACATCCAATCATAGTCTTTTGGGACAACTCCTGAATGTAGGAATTAAGTGTATTTGGGGTTTCACCTTTTATTAGGGTCATGTACTTGTCATAGACATTCAACGCAAGGCTTCTCAAAAGGTAAAACCCATCCCCAACTCTCCTGTCCTTTCTACTTCAGTTACTGTTCCCCTACCTCATCCTCCTTCTCTTCTAGGATGGACAGGAGGTTTGAAGTGCTGAATAATGAGGACTCCAAGGGCCAAGATAATGCATTATGAGTATAGGTCTGCTTGTCATCCTCATCCTACATGTTTTGTCTCTCTTGTTGACCCTTCACCTATTTTGCTCTTGGCCAGTCTGAGGTAAAACACGGTGTGTATAAAAAGACAATGAGACAAATGTCTTCTCTACATCAGATGCCAAGGCTGGGATCTCCAAACTTTTTCTGTGACTGAGAGTCTCTTTCATACTTTGACCTTGCCAGTATTCATAAAGGTTCTCAGAAACATTCAGCGTACTCCCTCTTACTCTCAGCAGGGCCAACATCTCAAATGGGCTATTATTGTTATGTGGGCAACCCAAGCTAAGGCTCTCATTAATAGAAGTATAGGATCTTGACTGAGAGAGATCATTTCCATTTTTCATTGCATAGCCATTCACATATTTCAGGGGAGATGAAAAGAGGCTAAACTTCCTTTAGCCAACAGGATGCTAAAGGGATACAAATGCATTCTACATGAGAATGGTTAAATGAATTGGAGTATCTGGTGCTGCCATGTTAATTGTTGAGCATCAGATGGACTAACCTCTGAAAGAGAAAGAGATTGAAAGGGATTGAATTTACTCTCTATGGCCTACAGACAGGATAGTTGAGGGTCAGGGAATAATCAGGGAGAAAGATATTTCCCAAGGAACAGACTCAGGATCAGTGTGAGAAAGAATTTCTGATAATTGGTGCTGCCCAGAGATGGAATATGGGGAAAGTATCCATCAAGAGAACTGTGTATACACAGACTGCATGACCAGCTCATAGAAACATGTGAGCACCAGCTGAATGGCTGGATGGGACACGGGATGCTTGCTAACATAGCTAATAGCTACTCAATCCAAAGAACAGACTTATGCCTGCCAAATCTTTCTAGGGTCATCATATTCATGCCAATGTGAGTCCCAGAAATGAGATTTTCATTCCCTGGATCTCAGTTCTACAGAGAACATTTCCACAGTCATTTTGATCTTCCCTAAACAGAACTCACAGGAAGTGTTGCTGGACAGCTGGACCAGAAATTAAGGGAGAAGTGAGGCTTCATTCAGTAGAGGTATGCAGCGAACTTCACTTTCCATTAGCTCCACATTCCAAAGTAAGAAATCAATGTGGTTAGCTGCAATTCAAAGCAATTAGTCCTTGTTCCCACATGTTCCCAAAGAATGACTTAAAGAAGCCCAAATAAATATTTTCAGAAAAGAGAGCAAATTTGTATTACTTACCCAAGGAATGCAAACAAATGTAATTAAAGTGAATACCCATAAATAAAGTAAATACATTAGTTGGGAAATGAATTAATTAGAGTTTAATTACTATCAATTACTAAAATCACTACAGAATTACTTGTAGAATGGATTGAATCTCTTGCTCCTATTAATAATTTCCATTGCTAATTGTATGCAATTGTATTTTCTTTTCTTTGGGTGCATCTCAGCAGAGCTAATAGGAGGAAGGAACAGCACAGTGAACAATGACAGGAACATTTTTTTTTCTTTGTTCAGTAAGAAACAAAAGTGGTTTGAAAAATATCTGCCTGTTGTCAAAAGCCAACTCGGGTGAGGAAGTGCACAGGAAGGAGGCTGTCCCTGTGACACAGGGCAATGGCATCATTCTCTGTGAAGGTGAGCAGTGGACACCCATTGTGAGACTTATGGTAGAGGTGAGTGTGTGTGTGTGCGCGCACATGCGCGCGCCGAAGGGAGAAAGGTGGATGTTGGGAAGCTCAGTGTCTCAGCTCACCTACACCACCTGTGAAGAACTCATGGACCAATTGGCAGAGGGGTTTCTCTATGCACTGGGCCTGCCAAGTGAGGGAACTGGTTTGACAGTTATTTACGTGGAGGAGAGACTACACCACCAGCCACTTTTCAGGTGAAGAGCACATTTCTGAAATCATGTTTCCCAACAATCATAACACCCAGTAATGAATGGGAGACACAGTTGTACATCAATGAAAGGTTGAGGGCAAAGAGAATAACTTCAAAGGGGACCTGTGCTGTCCACCCACTGATATTTTCATTCTCTTGTTTACACACAATCCCCTCTCTCCTTGCCTGCCCTCTCTTCATCTGTCTCCCAGGAGCATAGACTCTCAAGCCAGATTGTTTGAGCTTGATTTCAGGTTTCTCCACCTGTGTGATCTTGGGCAAGCTACTTAACTAATCTGTGCCTCAGTTTTCTGCTCATCTATAAGAGGGGGAGAATCATAGTACCTAACTCAGAGGGTTATTATGGGAGCTCAGATTAGGACCAGACACATTATGATCTCTCTCTATATTAGCTTCTATTGTTATTGCTACCCCATAGTGATTTGTGGAGCCAAGAGCCCGAAGGGAAGCATATGATGTAGAGGTGAAAGTAGTTGGGGGCTGGAGGAGCAATTTGGGAAAGAAAGGAAGGTGGAGAGGAGGGATTGGTCCTTATGAGGTTGCTCTGCTTGCATGGAGGAAGCATGTTCTGCCCTGACCCTCTCTCCTATCCACCTGGCCCCCACCTTCCTGGGATGCTATTTGTAAGTTCTTCCTTTTCAGGTTCAGATCCTTCCCACAAACTTGCATGTATCCACTTTCACACTTGACTCCCTGGGCTGTGCTTATTTCTTCACATACAAGCTGTGGCCTCTCTACTCACTCCAGATAGACCCCACATTGTGGTTTCAGAATGGGCTCTGAATGAGGTTAGCATCCTGGTGAACACACACAGCAAGGGAGGGATGCCACCTTCAGTCAACTCAACATTCACAGAACATTTGGTCAAGGGCAAGGTTGAACAAAAACACTGGTGCCTCCAAGAAACTCAACTCTCTGAGCACCACATCACCACTTCAGCCCCAGACCAAGAACCAGAATGACCAACACTGGGAAATCTTAAAAATAAAAGTCTCTGTCCTGATGGCTGTCACCTTGCAGTGATGTTCCTGAGCCTTAGTACTAAAACTGACCCAAGCAAAATTGCCCAGGGGCAAATGGAGCTAATCTCTTGAATGTCTTTTGTGTTCCAGGTTAATTTATTCCCCATTGCTAGTTCATTCATTCATTCATTCATTCATTCAATGTTTAGGAGGTACTGAGGATATAACAGTGAACAGAATACATTCCCTGTCTTTAAAGAATATGCTCAAAGAAGTGCTAAAACACAAGTGTGGTATGTATACTGCATATATCATATATGCAGAAGAGGGTAAATAAGTGTGGGGTGAAAGGTCAGGGAAGAGGAAGAAACCCCTGAGCAGAGACCTGAGAATAGGTGGATGGAAGGCAGTATCATTATCCTCATCTTCTGGATAGAGAAACTGACCCTGGGAGACAAGTTCACACAAAGCTGGGGAGAGTATATCAGAACTGAGATTTGAATCAGGGTCTGTGTCACACCATGTACATTAACTGTTCAATCACATCATGCTATCTTTTGTTCACTTCCTTGTCTCTTTAAAGCAGAATTTCCCCCACTCTTAGGTTCCCTTTCCGCCAACTTTTTTCTGCAACCCTAAGCACCTGTAACAAAGTACAAGAGACTGACTCTTGACTTATTTGGTGTGTAACCTTGGTTGCATTGCTGAACCTTTCTGAGTATTAAATGCAATACCTGCCTCAGAGCTGTAGTGAAGATTGAAAAAAAAAAAGAAGAGAAAGAAGAAAGATACTGTTATAGAAATCTTAGCATTGTGTCTGGCACATAGTAATTATTCAATAGATAATATCATTATTGTGGATCTTAAGTCTCATCTTTAGTATCAGTTGATTGTTATTAGCCAAGCTAATGTGTTGCCTGATGAGGCATTGGGCTATGCTGCATTTGCATTTGAGATGGAGATACTAAAAGACAGAAAATTGATACTGCCCCTAAATGAGGGCAGCCATTTTCTGCCCTACCCTGAGAGGGAGAAGACAGAGACTGGACACGCCCTTGCCCTTGCCTTTTTGGTGGTCTCTACTGAAGGTAGGTAGACATGTTTCTACCGTTTCTAAAGAAAAAACTCAAAGAGGCAACTCCAATGCACTGAGCCAAGGTTAACTGATTTGCCAAAGGTGACAGTTCCAGAAACCTGGGCTCACATCTTCACTCTCTGTCTCCTTTCTGTGCCAACTCAGAAAGTAAAGAAGCCCCAGAAAAAATCTTGTCCTTTGAAATGTCACAGTCCATGAGGTAAACCAAGTTGCCCTAAGGTGTTGCCACCCCTAGAAGTTCTTTCAAACCCTCATGCTGTTCACGCCCCCCTGACTGGGGAGGCTGAATTCTCTCTGCAGATGCCCCCTGCAAATGAAAGACCAGCAGTGGTCATTAGTTTTCATTTGCTGAAATCAGCAATTTAATCCTAACTTAACAAGAGCCTGATTCTCCCCCTTCCCAGGCAAAGGCCCTCCCCGGGAATGATTGAATTTCAGCGGGTGCAATAAAACAAAGAGCTTCTGCTGAATCAGGTACTAGACTCACAGGCCTGTAAATCATCCACTTTGCTCCTCAGGGTGGAGATGTTATCGTCACCACTGCCATCCCTTCCACATTCCCTGCTATTTCCACAACCTCTCTTGCTGAGGACATGACCCTAGGTGATATATCCTCTCCAAACTCAAAATCCAGCATGAATCTGTGTCCTCATTCATAAAACCTGTGGCATCAGGAGTTAATTTTACATGCACACACACACACACACACACACACACACACACCCCTCAGATTGCCAGGGGTCAGTCTCAAAACATCTCCACGTTGCTCATCACTGCACGTCCATTGATGGGGTTGAGAAAATGGAACGTGGACATAAGACCATGGAGCAAAATTCCAGGCCAGGCGTTCCCAAAGACAGGAGAGCAAAGATTGTACAATCAATTCTCCGGAGACCTTTAGCTTAGCAGGGTGTGTTCAATAAAGGCTGTTGGTTAGGATAAAGCACGGCGCTAATCAGCCAAGAGAGATTTCCTTTAAATGGGAGTTTTCAGAATCTGATGTTCAGCGAGTGTCAGGCTTGGGAAAGAGGTGAGATTGACAGAAGCTAAGGACTCCAAATCAGTGCTTCTCTGTTTATCCCCAGTTTGACTTGCTAGATGGTCCATGCTAAAGCTGGTCACTCTCCTTAAGAAGTCTGACTTGTTTCTCCCTGTTAGCTCCAGTGGGGGAAATGCAGAGATTTGGAACCCAGAGTTCCCTGCTTTGCCTCTGACTGTGATTTTGATAAGGTGAGTTGAACTTCAGTTTTCTTCCTTGTAAACTGGGGGATGGTAGTGATCTAGTTGACTGGCTATCCTTAAGGCCCCTCCCAGTTTAAATATTTATCTTACTTCTAGGAGGCAAAGAACCTAGAGAGCTCTTCCATGAGAGGAGATGAGGGAGGACCTTTTCTCCCAGGAGACCAGAGAGTGAGAAATATTTTCTATTCTTGGACATGGGCCAACCCCTGTCTGGGAGCTGGCCTGAGGAAGGAAGCTTCCAGATTGTTCAAGTGGAGCTTCATGAAGCAGCTCTCAAAAGCCAAGCTGGCAGACACTGTGGCAGTGGAAGAGATGGCTCCTACCTCTGAAACACCACAGCGCCCTCTTGATACCCCAACCTTCCTCATGACCTGGTTACTTATGTTCAGTGTTGTGGCTAAGAGCACAGGCTCTGCTGGCAGAGAGCCAGCTTTCAGTTACAGCTCTGTCACATCATGTGACCTCGTGGGCTTGCTCTGACTTAGGACAGGACATCTGTGAAACACAAAGGACAGTGATGGGAGCTTGCTCTGTAAAGATTAGCTCGAGGAAGGAGGGGGTAATGCCATGGCCCTTATTGGTAGTAAGTTCCTGGCGGGCTGGGTCTGGTCCCGTTTATCTCTGTATCCCCTACCAGGCCCCCATAGTCGCCCAGTTGTGCTCAAAGGCAGTGTGCTCAAATATGAATAAATGGATGAATAGCAGAGTTGGCTTGGCGGCCTTGAGTTTTTTGGCAACTGTCTCAAGATAGAGATCATTTGTAGGAGGAGAAACAACTGTGAAAAATGTCTTTTTTGGTTCCTAAGAGAAGTTTCTGCAAAAGATCCATCATGGCTCTTCAGTATGGATGACTGTCTCCCCACAGAGCCTTGACTATCTCTTGTGTAGTGAGAGTGAGTAGGAAGCTGGGAGTCCAGGAGAGCAGGACCTCAGGAGGCTTCTTTCTCCCCAGAAGCTGAGCTTGTCTTCTCAGTGGTACTGGCTTCTCCATCCTGAGCCCGATGTCGTCTAAGCCCCACACAGAAAGGATGAGGGCTTGCATTAAGGAGAGGTAGACCAGGGTTCTAGCCCCTTCATCCCTCCTCAATGGGCCTTGGGAAAATAGTGTAACTGCTTGGGATCTTGCTTACCTCAGCAGTAAAAAAAAAATTGTATTAAGGATTTTTTCTGCCTGAATGTTATTCAGATATGAGGAGCACTTCTCTTCAGGTGTTAATCCACGTGACTGTCAACCTGCACCCTGGAAATTCTACAATCTACCTGGCAAATCCTGAATTCTTGCAATGGCCTACCAGGTGGTGAGGGACTAGGATAGCAACCTTTCTGGGACATTCTAAATGGACTTCTGTCCTCAAAACTCCACCGCCCTCTGGCAATGAGCCTTTCCCCGTGGATGACTCAATAACACCTCTGTAATAGTTTCCAAGGCCTGTGTAGCAAAGCCAGAACTCAGAATGTATTCCTCAGAAGGAAATAATGGAATAAAGATCTTTTCTACGGGGCGAACGCAGTGATCTGAGAAGTCTGTTCTGTGAGGAGGTAGTTTCTGCAGTGAGTTTTCCAGGCTGGGAGACGTGTACCACCATCTCCACGCCCTCCTCTCCAGTGAGCCCTGATTTATCCTTTCTGAGAGCCAAGGACCAAGTGCTTACGTGGGTTCTTCCACACAAACTGCTCTCTCCCCGGGTCCTTGTAGTGTGCCCATCCACACACCCCTTCACCCACCTCTCCTTCCCTTGTCTCCAGAGCCAGTTAGCTGGGTTTATGGGACCTTGTTGGCCCACAGGCAATACAGGAGTGTGAGGTGCAGCTCTAAAAGTAATTACCAAGACCGATGGTGGCAGGGGGACATCAGTCAGCACTGGACTGAGGCGTCTGTCCCCATGACCCACTTGAGAGCCTGTCAGATAGAAATAATCTTAATGAAATGGCACATTCCTTGGTCCTTCACATGCTGACCAAGCAAACTGGAGTGCAGACTTTAATAAGAGGATGGGATTCTCATTTGGGCGGCAAAATGGCCCAAGGGGTGAGGGTAGGGGAGACTTAGAAATAAAATCCTAGTGTGTGGGAACAACTCCTGTCCCTTGCTCGCCTTTTTCAGGGATAGCAGGATAAGGACAGGTGCCTTATATCCCCAGAAGTCAAGCAGGGAGCCATTTATCAGAGACAGGACTAGCCGGTCACAAAAATGGAAAACCATAAAAATGTCATAAACGCATTTCTTCACTGCTCCCCAGGTCCCTTTTCCTGTTCCACCTTCCCTTCCATAGAGCTGAAATTTCCCTTCTCCATTCTGTGCCTTCTTGAGCTCTCCCTGGGCAGCAGAGCCCACCTCCAGGCCATGGGCCTACCTTGTTCACTGTGGTATTCTCAGAAGATAGCACAAGGCCTACCTGGCCCAGCTGCTTTTCATATATTTGTTAAAGTTACGAAAACCTTTTCTGGAAGCCCCTTCCCCTTCATACCTAGGTGTAAACAACTGATAACAGGTTAGAGCTTTACCTCTTCTGGGACATCTGCTGTTTAAAACCAGATCAAGGCAACATGGGAGGGAGATCAATTAAATGAAATGGCGGGATTCCAGACAGCACTCAACTTTTTTCCTTTGAGCAAAGCACGGTCTTCTCCTCAAACCCAAATCACAGCAGCCTGTGGTGGGTAGGGGCCCTGGAAATGGGTGAGTATCGTCCTGTGCTTTTGCAAAGAGCCCGCTGTCAATTTTGATGCTCCCAAGGCCTCCTCCTGTAGGGGCAAGTGAAAAGCCTACACTCTGTTCTGCGATTCTAGAAATCATTCTATTTAAATGCAGATTGGGAGCCTTCCTTCCTCTAAATGGTCACTGAGAAGAGGGAGCAAAGTTGAAATGATAATTTCCTCAAGAAGAAAGGGAACAATTTGGTTCTTTTCCCTGTGGCACGACCTGTCATCTGTCTTTACTGTGGCACTCCCCACTCCATTGCCTCCCACCCCTTGGGTAGCCTTCCTTATTCCTGCTCACCCCAGGTTTTCCATCCATAGGCTCCTTTAATTATGCAAATCCCTCAAGAGGCCAGGACCTCCCAGGTTTAAATGGGAAGAATCTAGACCCCGGGGTCCTGTGCTTATCTTCTTCCTATCTCTTTCTCCCCAGATCCAAGCCCTTTTACATTGAACCTGAGGTAAGAGAAAGACCACATTGCTGGGAAATTAATGGGAGGGGGCTGAGGTCCTTAAAAAGAAGACCTTCCCCAACTTTTGATTTTCAAGAGACTTTTGAAAACATCTCCCCATTCTGAACAGCTGACCAAGCCAGAGCAAACCTCACCCCCCACAAAGCCCAGGAATCTGGACTTTTGAGTCATATTCCTGCCTCTCCCATGACCCTGTACTAGAAGAGGAACTGGCTGGTTTCCAGTGGTTAGTTTTTGTAGTATTTAGAAGCCATGTTGGTGGTTTGGTGCCCTGTCTGTCTGTTAGGGGCTGATGAAGAGTTTGATGCAAGTCAGGTGTTAAGATTTAATAGATGGAGGCAGAGATGAGAGGAAAGAAAGAGACCAAGTTATGGAGCCAAGAAAGCCTTTATTCGGATCTGTGATTCCCGGGCCAGGGTCTGTGACTCCGGGAGTGGGGAGTCAGGGAAGTTGCTCCTGGTATGAGAGGGCAAGGTGTTTTATGGGTGCAAGAGTTCTGGGTTTGATTTTGGGTGGGCAGATAGCCAAGTAAGGGCATCTTTGGACCGTGGCAGGATAGGATTGGCTGTTTACTTCGGCGGGGTGAGGGGATGCTGGAATTCCATGGTAGGCTATATTTCAAATGGCATGAGTCATTCCAGATCTGAGAATGGGGGTCATCGGTGCCTGGTCGGTGCCTGGAACTATTCTCCGACCCACAGTAAAATGGCCACTTGGTCGCCCTCCTAAGGTAACTCTTACATCAGGGTCCTGGCTGAGGCATCCACTGACCAGCCATTCTGACTCGGAGCTCACCTATGGTTATAATGTAAGCATCAGACAGGTGGCTAAATGCAGAGTCAGACCCCATTACCCCTTACGTCTCTGTCTGCTGCCAGGCTCTATCTGCGGGAAGAGTGGTAACTCATTTCCTGGGAAATTCTTCCAGCTTGCCATGAAGCCCCTCCAAAATAAAGTGCTCACCTCTAGATCTCTCTCCTAAGTTGCAAGGTCCCTGACTTTCTCAGAAGGAAAGAGGTTGTGGATCTGAGAGAGCACAAAAATAAAACCGTTCATATTCCCTTCTTCCTCTGTCCCAGTGGCTCCAGGCTCTTGCTTGGGAGCATGACACTGAAAACAGAAATAGCTTCAAGAAGACTTCAGAAAGTTCATGGATAATAGAGCCAAAAATGATTACTAAAGGGAAAGTCAGAAAGATTCAGAGTCCGTCTCTAGATGGGTCAATGGAAAAAATGCTAAAAAACGGGGCAGGGCAAGGTGCTTGGATTCTATTCTCACGTGAACAAGAGCTGGTTGTGAGATCTTCCTCGAGTTACTTTGCTTCTCTGGGTCTCAGTTCCTGCATCTCCAAAATGAAAGGGCTGGTCTGTACGATTTGGTACATTTTTAACTCAGACATTCCCAGAGTCTGTGGAGCATGTGTGTGCACTGACATGCATGCATGCACGTGTTCACAGCTGCCGTAGGGGAGGAAAAGAATTTTCCTCCACCCTCTTCATTCTGTGACTGAGGCCTATGAAAAAAAGACAAAAGTCAGATTAATAGCAGGAAAGCACGTGTGTTTTATTAAGTTCGTTTACATGCACCTGGGGTCCTTCATAGGAAAAATGAAGACCTACAAGAGTGGTTAGGACTGGGAGTCCATATACTACTTTTTAAAATGTTCATTTATGAGGAGCCTGGGTGGCTCAGTCAGTTAAGCATCTGACTTTGGATCAGATCATTATCTCACAGTCTGTGGGTTCGAACCCCGCATTAGGCTCTGTGCTGAGAGCTCAGAGCCTGGAGCCTGCTTCAGATTCTGTGTCTCCCTTTCTCTCTGCCCCTCCCCCACTCACTCTCTGCTCTGTCTCTCAAAATAAAATAAAGACATTAAAAAAATTAAAAAATTAAATGTTTACTTATTTATTTTGAGAGAGAGAGAGAGAGAGAGTGTACATGCACGAGCAGGGGATGGGCAGAGAGAATTCCAGGGAGGTTGCAAGCTTAGCACAGGGCCCAAAGGAGTAGGGAGGCTTGATCCCACAACAGTGAGGAGATCATGACCTGAGCCAAAATCAAGAGTTGGACACTCAACCCACTGAGCCACCCAGGTGTCAGATATATACTTTTTTTTTTTTTTAACAAAGAAAGGTAAATTTGTGGAGAAATGCCAAGACAAAGGAAAGGGGGTTGAAGCAGCTCCGAGGGGCAAATTTTGGTGCAGTCACAAGGAAATATGCAGGGAAACTAATGGAAGATCTGGGTAATTTTGGTAGGTCAGTTTGGACAGGTCCAGTCTGTTGCTGACTCCCAGTCTGGTAAGAATGTTCTTCTCTTCCTAGAACAAGGAGGGCACCTGTCTCATGGGAAATTTTATGACCTGCTTTTAGGTTAAAAAGGGGAAAGAAGAGAGCCCTTCCTGTGCCTGCAGTTTCTCAAGTGTCTTCAGTTCAAAGTAATCAATATGCCAAAGCAGCATATTTTGGGGTGGCATGTCCTGACCTTCTTCCCCGCCCACTCCCTCTCCCCCATAGGAATACAAAGGCCTGAATAGACCAGACCATACAAGAGCCGACTCTCTGAGTGGCTGGCTTTTCTGCAAATCTTTTCTCTCTTTCCTTTCTTCTCTTCTCTGTAGCTGGAAGCCCAACCATCGGACTCGTAAAAGACAGAAAGGGGGATGAAGATGCTCTGAAATGCTTATTGAGACGGTGCCAACATATCAAAAGAGCATTTGACACAAATGGGGTATCTGGTTACCATAGATCTTATGAAGCTCATTCAAAGAATGTAATGAAAAAACTCAAATAATGAATCATTCAGGGAGATGGAAGGGATCTCTGCCATTCTCATTCTTTTGTTCTTTTGCTATCTCAGGAGAGAAAAAAGGATAAGAAATGAGAGCAAGGAGTAAGGGAATATTACAGAAAGGAGAAAGGGAGCTGAGGGAAATGAAGACCCAGGGTTAGAAGAAGAGCACAAACAAAGGACGTGCAACCTCTAAAAAATTCAATGTGGAGGGAAGATTTTTAAATCCATGTTGGGAAGGGAGAACCAGGGAAGGAGAGGGGAGTGAAGTGGGTGGCAGGGTACAGCAAGGCCAGAAGTTTGCTGCTTTGCTGTTTTGCAGAAGATCGAAGGGATTGCGTCTTTGGCCAGGAGGGCATCTGTGTGGCCAGGCAGGGCACTGCATGGTTCTCTGGATGCCACTGGGGACAGCTTCACAACTCTGCACCTCACCTACAGCTAGGCAGCGGGTTCAGCTCCCACAACACGGATCAGCTTCTGCTCCTCAAGACCACACTTTCTGCATATCCTTTTTCTGATGAGCTTTCCAAAGAGCAGTCACCTGTTTATGCTGTGTTCTTGTCTTTGCAGCATGTTGCGGTGGACCACAGTGTGGTCAGACTGATGTGCCCTTGGATCAAACCCCTCTGGACTATTTGATTTTAGGCACTGTCATTTTCTCCTTGATAAAGTAATGATAATAATATTGTTGTCCCGGAAGACTTGTTGTAAGGAGCGAGTGAATGTGGAAGGGTTTAATGCAGAGAGGTGCTCAGTAAACCTGGGTAGCATTCTCTCTGCAGGCCTGATCTAGCAACTGAGATGAGAAAGCAGCAAGAAGCAATGTGGATGGAGATAACAACTTTCTAAATATACTGGTATTCAGAACGTCCCATCCTGGTCACCAGTGTCCCAGGATTTGGATCTATAATCTCTATAATCTCTAAGTGCTTCTGTATATATATATGCTAATATATATGACAATTAAAGTCTACTTCCCCAAAGTGGTGGGAAGCTTCTTGATGAAAGTGTTAAAGCCGGGGAGCCATCAGGCATATTGGCTGATCATACAGTCACACTCATCGTAAGATCAAATTGTTCTCAGGAGAGTGAAAAAAGCTATCTCAAAGTTGCAGAGGTTGGGGTGCCTGGGTGGCTCAGTGGGCTAAGAATCTGACTCTTGATTTCCATTCAGGTCAAGATCTCACGGTTTTGGGGATCAAACCCTGTGTCAGGCTCTGTGCTGGGTATGGAGCCTGCTTGAGATTCTCTCTGTCTCCCTCTTTCTGCCCCTCCACCACTCGTGAGGGTTCTCTCTCTCTCTCTCTCTCTCTCTCTCTCAAAATAAAAAAAAACTTAAAAAGAGTTGCAGAGGCTCACGTCCTTTCCCAGAAGCCCAGGCATCAGGGACAGGCCTGCTGTCTCCGAATGTGGAGTTCAACCAGCACCCCTCCCTGCAAAAGTCTCCTTTAGACCTGTGTTCACTCCCTTCCTGAGAGGTGACAGGTTTGAGCAAGGGAGAGACAGAGGCGCAAGCGGACATGATGCCTTCTCTGTGTTCACCTTTATTCTTTTCTAAGTAGGAGTGGGCACATGTGCAACTTCCAAAGCGATGTTGGCTTAGAAACTGTGTGCCCTGCGTGTATCTCCTGCTGGCCTTTCTTGGGATGCCCTGAGCTCAAGAGAAGCTGGGACAGGAAGCCAAGGAAAGGTAAAAGCTCAGCCTTAGTTCTGGGGCCTTTGGCTTCTCTTCCCCCTCCCCCCCTCCCCCCTCCCAGTAGTCCTTCCCCTGGAAGGTGGTCAGAAAGAACAAGGTCATGGAGAGAACAAAACTTAGTTGCATTTTATAAGATGCCTTATATTGTTTTCTTTACTTTTTCTTTTATTAATGTGGATTATTTATTTGTCCTCAGCTAAATTGTAAACATATCAAAATTCATGCTCTCTCTTCTCCCTGAATTGCTACTTGATTACTTTTTATTGTGGCAGTGTTCATTTTATCTCCTCTCTCTTCCATTCAAAATCTGTTTGTAACTCATTTCCTAAGTAAAACCTTTTTAAATAACTTTATGTGGCTACCAATCCTCTATTGGCTGCATACTCTTAGTAATGTAATTCCATACATTTTTGTGATATCATAATTAGTACTATAGCATTTGCATGTTTACATAGGCTTATCTATTGTTTATATATTTATATTTATTTATATGTCTATGTGTTTCTATGTTCCTTACATGTGCTGATATCTCATATTTTATGTGTGTGTTTTATGTGTTTACCTGTCCATCAGATGACATAGAGCCATCCCTGGCAGATTATAAAAAACCTGGGAAATTGCCCCATGATTTTCTGAGGATGAAATCTGATGAAACGACAGTGGCTGTCCTAATCGAGGGAGGCTGGCAAGTAAATGGCAGCAAAGCAGCCATCTGGAACTCATGTTGGAGGAAGAGCATATTATAAGGGTAAGAAGCTTGAGGGGACGCCAGTGGGGAAGAAAGTTTGCTGCTCCATCTCGTAGCCTACTTGCTAGCTGACCCTCTTTCTCTTTTTCCTATGAGGAGTGCTGGGGGGGTTGAGAATGTGTGAAGCCTGCCCCCATTGCTTCTGTTTGCTTTCCTTGGATTTTTTTTTTTTTTTAGAAGTAGTTCTTTGCAATGAGGGATGACAGCCTCTGGGGCTGTAGAGATTGCTGGGGGCCATGAAGGTGAGTGTACACCATGTATTCCCTGCAGACTCCGAGCATAAAAGTGCAACTACTTTTCTGTAAAATTTGAGAATTGTTTGTGGAGGTGGTTATAGAAAAAGGTGCTCATATTTTAAAAGAGTTGAGATTTAATCGGTAAGTAAAAGAGCAGAGCCTTTGTAATGACCCAGATTCTGGAATGGATTCTACGTCTTGTGTCTCGTTTTTTTCTAGCTATGACTTAGATTATTCAAGTGACTTAAACTCTTTGACGCTGGGCAAGATGAGGTTAAAGAATGCCTACTTTGAAAGGTTGTGGACAGAATTAGATATGATGTACAAAAGTGTTTGGGTCACTCTTATCATATCGTAAATGCTCAACGGTTCTGTTGGCATAAATAGTTCCCCATTGAATACCGTCTTTGGTACACTTGAGTTTGTACTGATCACCTTCCATCATTCTGGCATATTAATAATTATAACACATGCATACATCACTGCATTAAACTCTTGACCTTCCCTAAATCCCTGATCTTGCGCCCATGGTTTGTTTCCATGCCTGTTTTCTCTATAAGTGTTCTTTGTGCTTCTGTGTCCCACTTCCATAGGGGGCCTCTGTGAGGCTGACCAAGGGGGTCTTCTCTGAGGCTGACCTTGACCTGGTCATCAAGGTGAAGACCTGAATCCTCAAGCTTCCCCAGGGGCCAGCAGGAAGGGACCCCGCATCCTTCTGAGACCTCGTTTCTTCTTTCCATGGCACCTACTCATTTCTATCTTGTGAAATGTCTCTATTACCTCTCTCTCTTTTAAAAATCATTTATAAAATAAATCAAAACAAGAAAAAAGGGACAGTCAATATCAAACCAGGTGAAGAACAAGAGCCTGGAGAGAGCATCCCCGTTTTCCAGGCTGTCTAACTGGCCATGCTATTTAAGTCCTGTCTCGTCCCCACTGTAGTGAGTAAATTGGATTGCTGAGTGAGAGGGGAAAAAAATGACATATTTCCCTTGTCGTGGAAGAACCTAAAAAGCTCTTTTATGATTTTCAGATTCTGGTCATGCAGCCAAAACCTCTTCTTATCTGCTTTTGTATATTTTTTTAACATCTCATGATTAGGTTTGATCTTCTTAAAGGCTTTGATTAAATACTCTTTGCACTTCCTGATGTGCAAGTTCATCATTTTCTGTGGGAAGATGTCTCAATGCCTCATATAGACTTTAGAATGAAAATGTTATTTTCACCCTCAAGCCATAATGGGCTTTTCATCATCAACATTATTATTATTATTATTATTGTATTTTTGACAGAGAGACAGGGGGGAACACCTCTCCCCGCCCAGATGGGCCCTCAAGGCACCCCTCCTTAACCCTACGGCGGGAGGCCAGGGCGGAGCAGAGCCGCGCTCCACCTTTGGCTTCCGGTTTGACCCGCCGCCTCGTTAATGGAAGAACCGCGGCGTGCAAGTTCACGGGAAGACATGCGCCCTCCCAACCGGAGGCCGTCAGCTGCCCACCCGGAACATCTAGGGGCTCCAACTGCGTCTCTGAGGGGACATCAGCAGTTTCGAGGACGTGTATTTGTCCTTGTGGTAGCTGGGCTGGAGGACTCCAAGGGAGACCAAGTCTTGAAAGCAGCTCTAGATTCTCAAAGACAAAATAACAGACGTCTTACAATAGTCATGAGAGCAGTTCTATACAGAAGCCCGCATGTCCCAAATGGTTTATTTGCAGCATTAAAAAGGGCTGAAGGGGGAGGGGGAAAGAGGAAGGGGGTGATAGACATGGAAGAAGGCACTTGTGGGGAAGAGCACTGGCATTATATGGAAACCAATTTGACAATAAAGTATAAAGGAGAGAGAGAGAGAGAGAGAGAGAGAGAGAGAGAGAGAGAGAGAGAGAGAGAGAGAACTACAACAGTTTCCCACCAAGGTTGCTTTTGAAGCCCAAAGCATGAAGGTTTCAGCAGTAATTATAGTCTGTAACTGGTTCTCCCACATGTTTGGCATACATACATTGCTTGCTTTCCTGACCTAAACGTGTTAGATTATCAAGAAGAAGGGCAGTTATCTCCCACTTTCCCAGTGTGTCTTTTTCACTCAGAACAATTGGAGGCACAGCGTAGAGATTGAGTCCATATTTGTTAGTTAGATCTTGATGTTGCTGAAGGATCAACTCACTTGGCACTGGTGACTTTCTCTGAAGTTTCCACTTCTATTGTTGATGTTCAACACATGTGATATAGGCATCAGAGCTTTTCACCTGCTGCACTAGGGAACCATGAGTCTGCATGAGCTAATGTCTAAGCAGCACTTAGCACATTTGGCACACACACACACACACCGAGCAGTGAGCTATTATTATACCCACCTCTTGAGCTTGTTAAAACAGAAGCTTCACAAGCTCTCTTTGGTACTTGCTCCTAGAGATAGTTTGAGGATATGTCCCCCTGCTTTTCATCCAGTTTTTAGCTTCAAATCCCATTGTCCAATGTCAGAAAGCTGGGGTCAGAAAAAATGGAGGGAGGATTAACCAGATCTCATTGAGCCTCAGATAATGAGGAGTCTCAAGTACAAGGAATTATTCCTCCTTGTGGTCTCCATCATATGCAAGACTATTATTTTTTTATATGCCTTCTACTGTATTGGCTAAACAAGGTATATGGTTGACTTTTTAACCTGTAACAACTGCGCCCAAATAGAGACTGATTCTGTTGTGGTGACAGGAGAAAGCTCATGACCAAAGTCTATTCCTCTAAAACCATGAGCTCCTTGGGCATCTGAACCAAAGCTAACTTAGAGGTAAGACTCCAGAGTTGTAGCTAGGTTTTCCAAAACCACTTCTAAGCAGTATCAGAGATGGGCTGCTAAGGGGCATGTGCCTGAGTGATCAGTCTACTTGTTTTCTTAGGTTTTTCCTGAGTTGGGGTTCAGATCTGACTTGGAATTCAGAGAAGATAAAAGGCATAGGTCTACCAACTGACATTCTAAGAAAGCACATATCACCCAGCATAATGACATACTCTGGGATAGTTCAATTCCTAATCCTTGTGTACACTCTGTGTGTGAGAGAGACAGAAACAGAGAGACAGAGAGATCGATTGCTGGTTTCGAAGCCATGCAATGCCATGGTCTTTTTCCTAGCCCATGTCTCATAGCACATTCTGGCTGTTCAGAGCCAGGATCTGAAACGTCAGGTTGATTGAAATGCTGACTATACACTAGACAGGCAGCCAGCCCCATACAATTAGCAAAGAAAAGGGACCCTCCCTGATTTTTCTACTGTTCCTCTTTCCCCCAAACTATTTCTTTCCTTCCAGAGAAAGAGGAAATGAGCAGAGAAGCAATTAATTATAATTATATATGTGCCGGGGTTTGGGAGAACTAGTCACAAAGAAATTTCAAGTCCCAAAATTGTCTAATAAAAACTACCCAACAACGTCATAATTTTTGGAGGAAGTTAAATTTTTATAGAGTTTGGTGATAAGAAAAATTTGCTAAAAGTGAGTGTTCTTAATCACTACACTGTCACTTTGCAAAGTAACTGTGGAATTAGGAATAATTACACTCTAAAGAAGGAAAATGAAACAATCTGCCTTATGATATTTTAAAATAGAATTATGGTTCTGGTTTGTCCCATAAATAAAAAGAAGCAAAATATGAACTTGTAGATGAGGTAATAACCTGGGGTCTTAGAAACATAGGTTTTATGCTTAGAGTACCCACTAATAAAGCCTGACCTAGTGGGCTCTGCTGTGGGTAGCTGTGGCACAGGAGATGGTAGGGGGACTTTGGAATGTATAAATGTTGAGGACATGGCATCTTCAGTATGGGATGCCAGTTTTCCAAGAGCTCCCATGAACTACTTGGTGAATCACCCTCTGTTTGAGCACTGCGCTGGTAAAACGTCCATGTCTCTGCCAAGTAAATCACACTATAACCAATCCCAGGCAATCCAAGATGATGAGTGTGTTGGTCATGATTCTTCAGAGAAACAGAACCAATAGGATGCATGTAGATACATACAAGAGGAGATTTACTGTAGGAATTGCCTCATGTGGTTCCTGAGGCCAAGAAGTCCCACAGTCTGCCTTCTGCAAGCTGGAGACTAGGATTCTGCCATGTGATTCTGCCCAAGGCCAAAGGCCTGAGAGCTGAGGGGCCACTGGTGTAGAGCCCCAAGTCCAAAGTCTTGAGAACTAGAGACCTGATGTCTGAGGACAGGAGAAGATGGTTGTCTCAGCTGAAGAGGAAGGAAAATTTGCCCCTCTTCTGCCTTTTTGTTCTATTTGAGCCTTCAACAGATTGGATAATGCCTACTCCCATCCATGAAGGTGATCTTTACTCAGTATGCTGATCTCAAATGCTAATCTCTTCCAGAAACATCCTCACAGACATACCCAGAAATAATGTTCACCAGCTATCTAGGCATCCTTTAGCCCAGTCAAATTGACACATAAAATGAGCCATCACAATGAGTTATAGTCACAACTGAGCTGGAAGTCATTCTGAGGGTCCCTGTGTATACACATAAAAAGTTCAATTTGTTCTATCTTGTGAAAATGACATAACAAATATTACAGAGATTCTGTCTGGAAAAAAAACCACCCATCCCTAATAATTTCCACCATCATGGAGTGAAAATCAGGGCAATTTTGAAGTCTGGGTCTGTTCCACCCCAACTAGGATAATGTTTCTAGCAATCTCCTTAAATTTGGTATTGACTCTTGGTGGTAAAAGTGGAGAGGCTAAAAACTACAATCTGGCCAGCAGAAGACTAAGAGTTAAAAGTGAACAGTTGGCCTATTTGATGAAATCTTAGCAGGAAATTAAAACAAACAAACAAAAATATAGGCATTAACAGAATCATAGTTGAATAGTAATAATAATACATTATGTCAACAGCAGTGACAGAAGAAACACTCAATGTATTTATAGAGCTAAATAAAAGACAGATCCAGGTCCCACGTTTTGACTCTATACAACCTTCTCAGTTGGATTTTGCTTCTGCCTAAGGATTATTTTGGAAGGAGCTATTATTATCCAAGATTTATCGTGCTGCACTAGGGAGAACTCGTACTTTCCACAGAGACAATTATTAAATTCTCACTGGAGACTCTTAAAGGAGCCGAGACCTGTTCCAAGGGTTCAAGTGGGAAAGATGCTCCCACTGACAGCTGGGATCTTGGCCCATCAGATCTAGTGTCATGGGGACTATGGGTCCTTTCCTCCGCTATCATGCCATAGGTTCTTTCTCGTTAAATGTACTCTTCAAGCCCCTCATCACAATAAGAGGACAGGAGAAGAATTCACATTCATGGGAAGTCCCTTCAAGAGACTCTCCTATCACCAGAAGGAGTCACAGGTTGCAGTGAGTCCTGAAGCATCATTGAAATGGAAACCAAGTCAAAACCATGACCTAGAAAGATAAGAGTCTGGAAGAATTCTGGAAGCAGATTCTTCATTTGAGTAGGTAGGTACTTGAACAAGCCCAGTGGTACAGCTGTGGAGGTGAAGGTCATCAGAGGTTTAGAAAAAGAAGGAAGTCATTGTTAATATGAGAAAAGGACTCTGCAAATCTGGAGGAATAAAAATGCAGTATTAGGTGTAAGCAATAACTGTGAAAGTAAACAATGATAAATGCCATATTAAATCTAAAGTGCTATGTTAGCAGATAATAACAAATAACAGAGCTAATAGCCAGCCATTAATACAGGCCAATTTATTATTTAAAACATTTATTAAGATTTAACAATAGCCAAATAATTTTTTGTTAAACTGTTATTAAACCCAGGCTCTGTATACATTAATCAACTGATATTTATCATTCAGATTGTATCTCATTAGAGCCAAAGGGGTGTATATTTTCAAATCAAACTTGGAAATTCAAAATGAAATGTAGCTCATTTTTGCCAAGTATGGATGCATAAAGATTATTGTGTCTGCCAGCTGGGTAGCCAGACAGTGGAGTGGACTTGTCTAATTAGGAACAATTGCTGATAAATCAATTCTTTCCTTTTATAGGACAATTAGAATTTGTGTATATGTGTGTGTGTGTTAAATTCTAATTTGATCTCATACATTGTTCTGCAACCAAGTTAACTCTTGGAAGCACTTTTAGATCATGCACATTTCCCATACAATATAAAAAGGGTTATTGCTACTATATCAGTCATGCAAATAATACAAAATGTATCTATTCATCTTTTCACATAATTCAGGCATAAACTGCATCTAATTGCTCATGTAATGCTCCCAATCTGGCTTCCCACACTAGACCCCAAACATGACTTGTAATTATTCACCTAATATTTTTTTTACATAGACCATTTCTTTCCCAAAGAATGTCCTCTCTTTCATCTTTGCCTGTTAAGATCCTTCCTACTCTTAAAGAGCAGCTCAAAGCTGACTTCCCTGATTTCTCTCATTTGGAAGTGAACTGATACTTGAATCCCCACTTTTATCCCTCATTGTGTCTAACACAGTGCTTTCCACAGGGACATCGAAAGGATAGGTTTTTCTGTAGAAATGAGTGAGTGAAGCACACAAGTTCCCTGAGGACAAAGTGCCTAGCCTCCCTGGCTCTCTTGGACAAGATAATGGGCTAACAAGTGTCCTGAAAGAAGAACAAAGCCACGGGGTGGCCAAATGAACTCAGGAGGGAATGATTCACTCACATGAAGAGGACAGAATATACCCATCATCTTTCTTCCCAAAGCCTGTGATTTGATTGGCCATAATTGCCCGGGGGAGGTGTTTTTATTTTTGGCTTTGCAAACTGTAATCTTCAACAATTAAAGGGGAAAACATCTGCCTCCCATAGTATGGGGCAGCAAGGTCTCCATCTGACGGATGGAGTACAGGGCCTCTCTGTGCAGAGATGGTGGTGAGGGGGAGCAGTCTCTGTGTGCTGCATCTGGGTCAGAAGGCCTAAAGGGCCCGCTGTCCCTGAGCTATTAGACTTACAATGCCACATGCTGCACGTTGGCCAATTAGTCTGCAAGAGAGCAGAGGCCCAGGACTTTAATTGCCCTAAGGGCCTGTTTGTGTACTGGGTGGGGAGCAATTTTAAATATGGTTTCAGGTTTGCAGAACCTTGAATTCTAAGGGAGTGGTGTTTCAGGGGCCCTCACACATGCTGGCTGCCGTGAGTGTCAAGGAAGAGGAACGTGCGTGGGGTTTCTCACCTCTTCCTCCTGGTCAGTTTCCCTCGGTAATCACCTTTTGGGGAATCAGAGGAGCCTGTCATTGTTTGGTCACATACTGTGTCACTGGCTCCTGCCTGGGTAACCTTCTTGCTGGGAGAATTTACATACCTGCCCATGAGCAACTTTCTCATGTTCTCTGAGTTCACACCATGCAGAGAGTAATGTAGGCTGAGTTTAATCTTGTAAACTCCGTGTACACACCTTGACCACTCTTGACTGTAAAAAGATGTCACTCAATATGATGAAACATATGGAAGCTGTCAAAGCACCCAAGTTTGAGCTCTAGGTACGTAGTTCTTGCCTCCTTAGTTCAGGGCATACTATTTCCTCCTGAGATCAATGCGATTACCTTGCGTGGTCTCCCCATTTCCTAACTGTCCCAATCCGGTCCTCACATTTTGCCCAAATTTTCTTCTTGGCAGGCCGATCTCCTGTTCAGACACCTCCATGACTCTTTGCTACTCTGTAACATGGCACCACCCACCTCTATGGCTTTGTTTTCCTTACATTGCCTGCAAACATTTTATAAGCTATTCCAGCAGAGCTAATCTACTGTTCCATAGTTTTGGTCGCATTCCTTTCTTGCATTGGATTAGTCTTGCCCCACAAAATTCTCTTGCTTGTGTATCACTCACACAACAGGTGATCCATTTCTTCAGGTCCACTTCAAACCACTCCTCCCCTGGAAGCCTTTACAGACCAGTGATGCCCATGTTACAAGCATGATGCCTACCTGTGGTATTTCAACTTTCATTTCAAGAACATACCTTCCAGGGACAGCTTCTGCCAGCGATGCCTCCACAGCAGACTGTCCACATTTTAGTTTTGTCCAGCCCCTGTCCTAAATCTCTAGGGCCTTTCTGAAAGTCACAGAACTGCTACAGAAGATGGATCAGAGGCAGCCAGGGGGTAAAAACAACAGTTCCTACTCACAGGCTTCATTGCATTTTTGCCTTACCTCTTTCATTTCATGCCTACACCCCAATTTTCTTAAAGAATAAGACCTACAGGCTTACCATGGATTCTGTGGACTTTTTTCAGATTTGTAAGATCGCTTTAATATTAAAAGAGGAGAGATAGAAAGATTGACATCAAGATTGTAGGCTCATAAAACATTCAAGGGAACTTAGAGATTGTCTGGTTCACCCTTCATTTTACTTTATTTTTAAAACTTTTATTTGATTGCTTTTGTGCTAAAAAATGTAAGTTCAATCTGGCCATGTTACAGAACTTCAGGAAATGGGAAAAATAAAAGAAAATCATTCATCATCCTAATGTCCTATTATTGCTAACTCTACAATTACTGTATTCATATTCCACCAGCTTATAATAGTAGTATACAGGAAAATTTGTTTCCATTTTTAAAAAATTTTAAACTTAACAAGACAGATGAGGTCACTAAGGCCCTAGATCCCACAACTAGATGATATCCACCATTTACAGTATTTGTGTTTGTACTAACCAAGAATAAACATTTCAGTTTCATTTATTTCTCTCCAGAGGCTCCCTCTACTGTAGCTGTTGAGTGGACAGCCTCTAGGATAAGAGTCTGAATACTCAGCCACTTCCAAATAGTGTGATATTGGGTAAATTACTTACAGTGGTTTGACTCCATTACCTCATCTGTGAAATGGGCAGAAAACAGGGCTGGCAGAAGGATCAAATGATATAAGATATGTCAACACATTTCTGTTGGATTCATCCTGGTTTCATGCCCTCTGGCTTGCAATTGGGTTTGGTCTCTGTTGGATTGAAAGGAGGCCAAATATGCATGTAGTTGGGAACTCTGGCAGGTGATAGAGGGAGGAAGGAGAGTGAGTATTAATTCCTTGGGCTGTCTTCCTGCTGAGGAGTCTATACTGGTTGTATTCCTTGATCAAAGATTACTGTTTTCAAGGCAGCCAATTCTAAAGAATTCTTTCACACCATGGCTCCAATAACTGCTTCTTCCTTCCTTATTCCTTGTGGCCTTGGAGTGATATCAGCTTCCCTACTATTCAGCTCCAGGTTACTATACAATCCCTTGTGGTTTCCCAACACCCACACATTAGAAACAGTCCCTTTGTAAATAAACCCTCCTGGAACTTTCCTATTTTGAGTGTACCATCTGTTTCCTGTTGAGACCCCGACTGATACAACATGTTAGTATTACTTCATGCCCCTTTCAATGAAAAATGAAATTACAGATTTTAAAAGACACAAAGTTACAGTAGTTTATTTAACTCTTTCAGGATTTGATGGTTAATTTTCTTAAAGGATATAAAGCTGGGTCTGCAGAAGACAGGGTGCCCACCCCCACCACAGCTCCCACAATGCTTCCTCTACTCCAGATATGAGTCTGACAGTGCTATTCTGTATTGAAAGTCTACAAGGTAGATATCAGTATTACTTACATTTTGTAGATGAGAAGATTGAGACTCACAGAACTTAAGTAAGCCAGCAATAAAACAGATGTCTGGTTCCAAGACCTATGTTTTAATTTTTTTAAATGTTTATTTACTTTTGAAGGAGAGAGAGAGAGAGAGAGAGAGAGAGAGGGAGGGAGTGGGGGAAAAAGAGGAAGACACAGAAATTGAAGCAGGCTCTAGGCTCTGAGCTGTCAGCACAGAGCCTGACGTAGGGCTTGAACTCACAAGTCATGAGATCATGACCTGAGCCAAAGTCAGATGCCCAACCGACTGAGCCACCCAGGTGTCCCCCCAAGACCCATGTTTTAAACACTACACGAGTAGTGGGCACGGTGTGGTTCTGGCCAGCAACATCAGCTCCATCCAGGAACTTGTGAGAAGTGGTACATTTTGTACCCCACTGCAGACTTTTTTTTATAAGTTTCTTTATTTATTTTGAGAGACTGAGAGACAGAAACACAGAGAGAGAGAGAGAGAGAGAGAGAGAGAGAGAGAGAGAGAGAGAGAGAGAGAGAGCATGGGCATGGAGAAGAAAGCAAGGGAGAGAGAGAGAATCCAAACAGGCTCTGCACCAGTAGCACAGAGCTCGATGTGGGGCTCGAACACACAAACTGTAAGATCATGACCTGGGCCGAAACCAAGAGCTAAACACTTAACCAACTGAGCCACCCAGGCACCCCTCCACTGCAGACTTACTGAAGCAGAAACTTTGGGCTTGGGTCCCAATCATTTGTATTTTAGGAACCCCTCCATGTGATTTTTTGGAAGTATATGCTAAACTTTGAGAAGTGCAGCATTACACCCAATCATTGGCCAGGGGATAATGGCTCCTCCCATTCTGCTGGGTTTAGTTTGAGATGACTTCAGGAGTCTGAAATTATACTTAGGATGTCACATATTGATAAAGACAATACAAAGAAAGGCTTTGTGCAGCCCTTTAGTATTTACAAGCTGCTCTCAGGCTCATCACTTCAGGAGGCAGTGTGTCCCACGGCTACGTGGGTCTGGGCTGCGCTGGCCTGGAGAAGCAAGCAGTTATCTCATCCTCCGTCAACTTGAGCTTCCTCTCCTGGAAAATGAGGAGAATGACAGGTGTGTGCCTCCTAGGAGTGCTGGGGGGATTAAATAAGAAAAGGGGGGAAACAAAACCAAGAGCACATTGTACACACTGTACTTTAGCCAGTTTGACAATAACTTATATTAAAAAAAGAAAGAAGGGGGAAATCACAGTGCTTGGCACATAGTGAGCACTCAATAAACACCAGCTATTACTATTTTCATAAAAATATTATGACCTCCATCTTATAGCTGAGGAGGAAATACCAACTCAGGATGTCTTAAACTGGAGCTGAGTTTCAAAACCAAGTGTTCTGATTTAAAGTCCCCATTCTTTTCCATACACCTTTCAGAGCAGCCTTGGAAAATCTGGGTTAGTAATATCCTTATGAACAGATGGATAATGAAGAGGAAGGGTACTACGTCCAAAGATATTTCAGGCTAAATTACACTCCTCAGCCTCTGTGAGTAGAAGTCTCTTGGACCCTGAGAGCCACCTGCCATGCTCCCCAGTCTAGGTCGCCTCCGTCCAAGAAGGCCGGCTAGCCCCCAAGTGTCCTTTCTGAAGTTTGTCCCTTTTTCCACCCTGTCCTGTGCCCTGTGGTCACTTCTCCTGCCAGAGTGCCTTTTCTCCTAACAAAGAAAGTAGAGCTAAGAGCAGGCGGTCACAAAGGAAAAGGTTTTTGTAGCTGCCTCAGTGTGGGCGCTTCTGGGAGATTTAGCCCTGAGAGGCTTCTAGAACCATTGAGAAGGCGCCAAACAGGAATGTAAAAGTTAATAACTTCCTTATTTGAAAGCTAAACCTTTCTAAACCTATCAGAGGCACTTTTCCTCATAGAGGATTAACGGCCTGACAAGGTTGAACTTTGAAAGAAAAGCTATTTGTGACTTATGGGGAGCTGGGGAAAAAAAGGTCTTGACTTTTTAAAAACAAAACAAAACAAGCAAACCAAAACACGTTAATTTTTTCTCAGGCCTATAACTCACAAAGGGCACCTCTGCTTCGGCTGAAACTTTCCAAAACGACTCTCCTCTGAGTCAAAGTGAGGTGGGAACGAGTGGCATCCCCACAGAATTGATCTGGTAATATTTATAAGAGTTGAAAATAAAGGTTCACATAGGAATTGTTTTCAAAGCCTGAAACGATGAAGCTGTTTTTAGCAATTCATTCCTTCATTTCTTATATCCCAAGGCAGTTACTATAACATTTCACCAACTCTGACCACTCTCCTTCCAAAGTCTTAATGATTTAGATAAAGCTTTGGAATTCAGTTTCTTTGTACAGGGACTTCAAAGCAAGTTAATAGAATAAATAAAGTTTTAGGAAGGGAGGTTAAGAGTAAGGGCTCCAAAATTAGAGTTTGTGTCCTAGGATGTGTCAGCGGTGCACCTCTGGGCAAATCACATCTTGACATCTCAGTCTCGAATCTGTAAGTGGGCATAATTTTAGTGCACTGTAGATAGTCTCAAATAAAGCAATCCACAAGGAGAATCTGAAAAAAGTTATCAATTTCCATTACTGCTTATGAAAACTGGCATTTAACGTTGGGTTAAGATCAAATGTGAAATGCCAAGTATACAGTATTTACTTATGTTAAAGTGGATCCTTTAAGATCTATATTCAATCATTATTTTTTAATTTATTTTTTTAAACTCATATTAGTTAACATACAGTGTAGTATTGGTTTCAGGAGTGGAACCGTGTGGGGCACCTGAATGGCTCAGTCGGCTAAGCGTTTGACTTCAGCTCAGGTCATGATCTCTCATAAAATCGATCCCTGTGTCAAGCTCTGTGCTGACAGCTCAGAGCCTGGAGCTTGCTTCAGATTCTGTGTCTCCCTCTCTCTGCCCTTTTCCCTGCTCTCTGTCTCTTTCTCTTTCAAAAATAAATAACCATTTAGAAAAAAAAGGAAAAAAAAAAGAGTAGACCCAGTGATATATCACTTACGTATGACACCTAGCACTCATCCCAACAAGTGCCCTCCTTAATGCCCATCACCCATTTAGCCCATCCCCCTGCCCACCTCCTCTCCAGCAGCCCTCAGTCTTTTCTGTCTTTAGAAGTCTCAGGTTTGCCTTCCTCTCTGTTTTTATCTTATTTTTCCTTCCCTTCTCCTATGTTCATCTGTTGTGTTTGTCAAATTCCACATATGAGTGAAATCATATGACATTTATCTTTCTCTGAATGATTTATTTTGCTTAGCATAATATACTCCAGTTCCATCCATGTTGTTGCAAATGGCAAGATTTTATTTTTTCAATCACCAAGGAGAATTTTGTTGTATATATGTACAATATATACATCTTCTTTATTGATTCATCAGTAGATGGACATTTGGGCTTTTCCCACACTTTGGCTATTGTTGATAGTGCTTCTATAAATAGGGGGGCATGTGTCCCTTCGAATCAGCATTTTTATATCCTTTGGATTGATACCTAGTAGTGCAATTGCTGGGTCATGGGATAGTTCTATTTTTAATTTTTTGAAGAACATTCATACCATTTTCCAGATGGGTGCACCAGCTTGCATAATTTTTAAACTTGTTTTTTTATTATTAATTGTATTTTTAAAATTAAGCTGAACTTCTTCATATATGTATTTCATTCAGATTTTTAAAAAATGCCTCCTTCTTTTCCCATTTCCCCTACTCTGAAATAGTGAGTTTCTGTATATAGTATTTTTGTAAGCTTGGGTATACCAAGGTGCTGGACGTAGGATTGAAAAGGATTTACTGTATCATCATTATTATCAGCATTTCTGATATTATTATTCAGCAAGATAAAGTTACTGCCCTGATCCCATGAAGTTTGCATCATGAAGGGCAGATAGAAGAATCAAGTGTGAACAGGCAGATGAGCACAGTTAATAGCATTCAAGAACCCAAGATAGTATTTAAAACATGAGATAGGAAATAAAAACAAAAGATTTGTGGCCAGGGTATTTAGTTTGGACAGAGTTTGTCTGGTTAAAACTTTGCAAAGTAGGTAGGAATTCAGTAGCGTTGTGGAGTGGATAGAGACATAGAAAGGGATATTGTCACTTGTTTTACCAAAATGAGTCACCAATAAGAAAAGACAAGGTGCAAGGGACATCAACAGAGAACATGAACAGTTTATTATAATGTATGTACCTCTACAATGTATGGTTGGATTCACCTCTACTCTGATCTCTACAGAGTAAATGATACCCAAAAACCCTGAGTCCAAACTGAGAGAAGAAATGTAATAAGTAGCAGAAAAAAACATGATAGGAAATGGGAGAACTGTTAAAAAGTTAATAATATTCCAAACAAGCAAACATTGTAACTGGTGTTACTTACTGTAACTTACAAAAGTGCTTGAAGTAGTTTCACAAATCCAAGAGCACCTTTGAATTTGAGCTCATTTGCCAAATTAAAAAAAAAAATTAATGCAGCTTTGGTATTTTCAAATGCTTGTAATGCCTGGAATAACACACAGGGATAGTGAGGCTGGACTAGTTCAGTGTTTTTTAAACCACAGACTGCATCTCATTACTGGTTACAAAATCAATATTTATAGATTTTTTTACTAGAATATTCTTAGATTGTTTATTTGGGATGATTTTGTACTTTATTTGATATTTGAGATTTTATCATATGAAACATCATAATTCATATTAATTGCATTTTTACTTTATGTTACTTTGTGAGTTTTCTTTTGGTTGATATACATGGCCACACATATATGTATGCGTGTATATATTGGAATGCACTGTGAAATATGTTTCTTCCTGTAGGTCATGGTAAAAAATGAGTTTGGCTTCCTTTATTTAATGATATTATTTAAAAAATAATTAATTAGAGGTTTGAATGAACAGAATTCTATTGCTTTTTTAATAATTTTTTAAAAATTTATTTTTGAGAGACAGAGACAGTACAATCAGGGAAGGGTCAGAGAGAGAGGGAGACAGAATCTGAAGACAGGCTCCAGGCTCTGAGCTAGCTGTCAGCACAGAGCCCAGTGTGTGGGGCTTGAACCCACCAACCGTGAGATCATGACCTGAGTCAGACGCTTAACCGACTGATCCACCCAGGCACCCCACTAATTCTTTTCTTTTTTTTTTAGTTTATTTATTTATGTTGAGAGAGAGAGAGAAAGAGAGAGAGAGAATGAGCAGGAAAGGGGAAGAGTGAAAAAGGAGATACAGAATCCCGAGCAGGCTTCCCCCTGTCAGTGCAGAGCCTGACTTAGGGCTTGATTCCACAAACTGTGAGATACTGGCCTGAGCCAAACCAAGAGCCAGATGACCAACCAACTTAGACACCTAGGTCTCCCAACAGAACTCTAATTCTTGAGAACAGATTGTATTGTTTAGCTTAAGCAGTACCATTACAAAATCGCTTACACCTTTATTAGACGTGCTTAGCCCAGCCCAAGCCTGGGCTGCTGGCGTCAGAATCACCTGGGGAGTGGGGTTAAAGCCTCTCTTCTAAGGCCGCACCTCTGTAGAGTGGGGCTCAGTTGGGCTGGAGTGATATCCAGGAATCCATATTTTAGTGAGTGTCTCAGGTGACCCTGGTGCATGGCCAGCTTATACACCCCCAGTGTGGAAAACAGTTCCTTCAAATCGTGGTAAAGTAAACATTACCCCAGTTTGTTTCCAAGATTCCTTAAAGTTGATTTTAAAATGTCCAAATAAATAAGCTTCACTTCTAAATGTGAGGCCATTTACAGATCAATGAAGTAAATAAGAAGGACTTGGACCGAAGTCATCAACAGGAGAAATCTGCAAGTCTGACCATCATCTCTGCCCTGGGCAAACTTTTGCCTGTTTTACTTCAGCCAACAAATCTCCAGTTAGTTTGTGTTTTGAATGATTTATATTTTTTCATAAGTTTCAGAAGTTTTGTGGGAGGGGAAGATGGATGATGGAGGGGAAATGAGAAAAGGCATAAGCCAGCAGTATGCACAGACAATGTTGTGCAAATAAATATGAAGAGCATTCTAGAAAAATGTCAGAAAACCCCAACCCGGCTGTAAATGACTCGAACTGTGACCTCTAAAAAGTTATTTTCTTATTGAGGCTTAACAATGGCTTTCGTTTATTTTTCTTTTTTTCTTTTCTCTTTTTAAAATTATTATTATTATTTTTAGAGAAAGAGCGATCACTAGCAGGGGAGAGGGGCAGAGGGAGAGAGAGAGAGAGAGAGAGAGAGAGAGAGAGAGAGAGAGAGAGAGAGAGGATCTTAACCAGGCCCCAAGACCAGTGTGAACCTTGATTCAGGGTTCAATCCCATCACCATAGGATCATGACCTGAGCCAAAATCAAGAGTAAGGTGCTCAACTGAGTCACCCAGGCACCCCTTTTCCCCCATTTGTTTGTGTCTTTTTTTTTTTTTTTGTATAATATACACCTGTATGATAAGGTCACCAAAACAGATTTCAAAGATGACAATACTAATCACACATCTGGTTAATATATGCATTGATATAACTTAAGAAAACCAATAATCTTTCTTTAAGCTTATTTATTTTGAGAGGAAAGAGAGAGAGAGAGAGAGAGCAGGGGAGGGGCAGAGAGAGAGAGAGAGAGAGAGGATGAGAGAGAATCTGAAGCCAGCTCTGCACTGACAATGTGGAACCCAGCATGGGGTTCAAACTCATGAACTGCAAGGTCATGATCTGAGCTGAAGTCAAGAGTTGGACCCTTAACTGACTGAGCTTCCCAGGCCCCCCAAGAAAACCAATAATCTTAATAACATTCATATTACTGCTAATTATGCAATTTTAAAAATCAGGAATCTGCTTTGGATCATTTACTGTTCTGGGACACAGCGGTAAATAAGACAGGGAAGGTCTCTGCCCACGTTGAGCTTACTGGTGAGTGGAGGGGAGACGGGAAACAATCAGGATAATGGCAGGTAATTGCTCTGAAGATGAGAAAACAGGGTAATGTGATTGAATGCTGGGCTGTGGTCAGGAATCCTCCCCTCTATACAATGGGACAATAGCACAAATGAGGACTGCCTTGAAGGACCTGTATAAAGGCAGCTACTGCCTTGAGCTTCTTACTTTTCTCTTTCATTCATTTAGGAAATCCTTGCACAGTGTGCAACAGAAAGCAAGTCAGCATGGTCCTGCCATCGAGGTGATTCACCATGACAGGGGGGTCAGACGTCAAACACATATTTTGTGTGCCAGATATTATAAGTAGGATACGAATGGCATACTGAGAGATTATACATAGGAAACTGAGACTGAAGGATTAGAGAGATTTAAAATGAGGTTAAGAGTTAGACAAGGGGCGCCTGGGTGGCTCATTCGGTTAAGCGTCTGACTTCGGCTCAGGTCATGATCTCGCAGTTTGTGAATTTGAGCTCCGCATCAGGCTCTGTGCTGACAGCTCAGAGCCTGCTTCAGATTCTGTGTCTCCCTGTCTCTCTGCCCCTACCCTGCTCATGCTCTGTCTTTGTCTCTCAAGAATAAACATTTAAAAAAAGAGTTGGACAAATAAGTAAATGGGTTTTAGGTAATAAAAATAATTTTCAGAGAAAAAAGTTTCCAGTAAGTAAGGGTGGAAGGCTAGAATGAGTCCCGTGGTGCTGGGCTTATGCCAGAGGCATCAGTATTAACTCATGTTTATCTCTATACACACATATATGTATTCACATACATATATACAGATACATGCACATATGCATACATATTTTTCCTAGATCAGTTTGCTGAGATGGCCTAGAGGCAGTGATACCCCAGGAGCAAGGAGCTTACTCAGGACCAAGATTTGGTTTCTATACACCATTTTTCAGCAAAAGGAACTAGGTTCCTTGGACAAATGCTTGCAGAAAAGGCTGGGGCAGAGAACATGCAAGGAAAGCTTAGAGCATATTGTAGAGCCAGGAAGGAAGTGCTAAAAATTTTAAGGAGAAAGAGAGAGAGAGAGAGAGAGAGAGAGAGAGAGAGAGAGAGAGAGAGAGAGAGCGTGGAAGGAAGGAGGGAAGGAAGGAGGGAAGGAAGGGAGGACAGAAGGATGGAGGCATATTAGAGCGTGGAAGGAAGGAGGGAAGGAAGGAGGGAAGGAAGGGAGGACAGAAGGATGGAGGCATATTAGAACACAGGAACCACAGGTTTCAGAACCTGAAAGCACTCTCAATGGCCAAAGACGGAATATTTTGAACAAGAAAACAAATAACATAGTACTGAATTATAACCCAAGGTCTAAAACAAAGATACATAAGTTCATACCAATATAAATAAATAAATGTTGATGAAGGGACAGATCTTTCTGACAAAAAATTCTAAATAATATATGTAAATTAGGATATGGAGGTGAAGCTAAACTCCCCTCTTCTTGAGTGTGGACTAAATCTCCAAAGAATAGAGGAGAATAACTGTACGGTAAGAAAACAACTGTAACTTTAGTGGAGAACCTGGACGGTACCACCTAAACCACATGATCAACGTTCACATAACAGTGATAGGTTGTGTTGATATTGTGTATCCTTTGATACATGGTGACACTTTACCTGCTGTCATATTCATCATAAAAACCCATCATTCCAATATAATCATGAGAAGAACATTAGACAAATCCAAATTGAGGGACATTCTATAGAATGCTTGATAAGTACTCTTCAAACTGCCACGGTTGTGAAAAAGAAGACTGAGAAATTATCACAGGTAGGAGGGGACTAAGGAGATATGACAACTAAATACAATGTGATATCTTTAAGTAGAAAAAGGATATGGATGGAAAAACAAGTAGAAAGAAAACAGATTAAGAAAGGAGCACCCCTGGAAGGAGTAACGAAGCCTGTATTTCCTTTCAAAGGAAAGAGGGTCTCCAAATATTATTTCCAGGTCCTTAAGAGTTATGACCACCCTTATGTTCTGTTTACTTATGGAATACATTGGCCCTGGAACAGAAAATGGGGAAGAAGCCCACAGTTCCCTCAGCATGCTCAGAGGCAATTGCAACAGCTTCACTCAGGTATTAAGACATGTTCTGGGCTAAGCTCAGACTGTTACCAAGCAATGCCAGGAAGGACCTGATGTGTTAATGCGTCCGATAACATGTCATAGTTTGTGGCCGGAAATGAGGAGTTCCAGGCTGGTACACTGCTGTGGCCAGCCCTGCTGTGCGTTTCCTATCCAACGTGTTCTTGAATAAGAGACACCACAGGACTGTTCATATTTGCAAATAAATAGCCTAATGTTATTTGGCCATTCCTGTTTGCCTGTTCCTTTTTCTCCTTCCAAATAACCAAATAGCTCCTACAGGGTAGGAAAAGCAAACTGTGTCCCACATCCCCCTCTAACTAGAGTAGCCCGTGCCTCTGATGTCATTCCCCATACCCACAGACTTGGTTTTGGCAAGTTGACCATTATGTAGAGTTTTCTAAGGTCAATGTTTATCTCTCTGGGTTCATTAAAATACAGGAAGGATTTGAGTGCATGTGTATTGTCTTTACTTTTAATAGTAAATTGGGGAGAATAGAACCTTAAAAAGATAAGAGCCTTTTTTAGGTCACAGAGGTTAGTCTGTAAATGAGTAAGGAACGAATTTCCTAAAGGCCTCATCCATCCCTTCCCCACATTCTTACTCTGCCTCTCTTTGCTTTTGTAAATGAGGAATATCCATCTTTCTTGGGGTTTCTGTGACTTGCTTATCCCAGTGGCTTTTTAAAGATGAATGTTCAGGGGTGCCTGGGTGACTCAGTCAGTTGAACATCTGAATCTTGATTTCATTTCAGGTCATGATCCCAGAGTCATGAGATTGAGCTCCAAGTAGGGCTCCAGGCTAAGCATGGAGCCTGCCTGGGATTCTCTCTCTCTCTCTCTCTCTCTCTCTCTCTCTCTCTCTCTCTCTCTCTCTCCCCCCCCCTCCACCTCTTTCTCCCACTCACGTACATGCTCTATCTCTCAAATAAAATGTAAAAATCAATGCATTTTCAGTAGGAAGGAATTATATTTTTCCAGTCCCCAGCCCAGTGGGTGTACTTCCTGAATATTAGCTGTTATTAGAGGTGACAAGAACAATAATGACAGCGATGATGGTGGTGATGATGATGATGATAATGGATCACATGGAACTTTGTTACAAAATCATTGCCATTATTATTATCATATTTGCAACAGCACAAAAATGATTTCACATGCTGTGGCCTAGGCCTAGCCCATTCTCTCCTGCTTTGGTCAAGGGACCAAAGAGAAGCCTAACAAAAAGATCCTGAAAGGAGACCCTCATGGAGCCTTGTCACAGCACAAAGCTGTGGGGCTCTAAGAGACACTCATCTCTGTCAATTTCCAGTCACCACCTCACCTGTAGAACTTGGTCATCTGGGGAACTCTTTAAGACTTCAGGGCAGAGGTGAAAGCAAGGACCAAATGACCTAGATCAGAACAAGCTGGAGATGCTGGATTTTAGACGGGGGCCTAGCAAGAGTTACGGGATTTTTGAGACTATGCATATCCTCTGTGCCCATCTGTTTCAGTCGGGACATTCTAAGTTATATGATGATAACCAGCAGCTGCTTGAGTCACACTCTACTGCATGACTCTTGTGTGCCATGAGGGGTTTGGCTTCATCTTGTCCTCATCTTAGACCAGAGCTGATGAAGCTTCTGGCATCTGGAACATCTTTAAATGCAGGGGTAGGGGGATGAGGAGAAAATAGGAATGTGCACTGGCTCATCAATGCTTTCATCTGGAATGGACACATATCCTGTCTGCATGCATGTTACTGGTCAGAGTAAGCTACCTGGCTGCACCTGTCCCCAGTGTGGCTGGAATGGAAGAGGCACCGAAAATGTTTATGAGCAGTCACAATGCTTACCCTCTCTCTTACCCTGTGTTGACCGAGACAGGCAAAGGGATAGGCAAGCTGAAGTGGGGTGCCACATTTCAAGCCTTAGAGCCTGTGGCAATACTACAGGTTGATTAGCACCGATCTCAACATCCTTCTACATTGCCTTCTTTTCTATGGACACTGGAAATGGAATTATTTACAGCTTCTCTTGTATCTATGGGTGGCCAAGTGTGTGTTCTAGGGAATCCAGTTACCGGCAGAAATCTGTTGGGAGATTTTCTCTTTCCTAAAAGCGACAGACCCTCTGGAAAAGGAGGTTTCTTGCCTGTCTCCTTGTTCTTGTGTGGAGCATGGATGTCACATCTGAAAGGCAGGAGCCACCTGGGTGACCATCAGGTGGCAAAATAAGAAAGAGCCCCAAAGAATTGCAGAGGTGCTGAACTTCGTGAACTACAAAGTGCTGAACTAATGTCAAGAGCTACTTATCTCTAGACTTCTTGTGATGAGACACAAAGAAACCCATTTGTTCTGTAAGTTGTGACAAAAAGCATTCCTAACTGTTACAGAATCAGCAGGAACTTTTGAGAGCACAAGCACTTCATTTAACGGATAGGAAAACAGGTAAGAGAGACTTGAGCAGTTAAATGATATACCCAAGGCTCACAGCAAAATTAGCAGAAACGTTGGCCCAGGGATTTGAAATCTCATGATACTTGGATGGCACTTGCTTCTTGTTTTCCTTCGGTCTCTGGGTCCACACCAACTCTGCCATAAGCCAGCAGACATGTATCCTCATACCTCATGTAATGCTTGCATTTCTTCTCCCATCCTTAGTCTCCAGCCCCTCATAACCCTCTGCCCAATTCCTGAACCTTTCCAATCTGGTTAAAAATTCATGTACAGCAGAAACCCCATCTTCCCAGTCAGAAACGGAGCCCTTCATGGCGACATTCCCGCCAAGCAAATGTAATCAGTCTGAGACAGGATGTGTTGTAATAGTCTGAGAAGTTTTCCACTTTCAAATTACTACTCTAATGTCAAGGGCAAGAAGAAAAGGCAGCTGAAGTCAGTATGCTGAGGTGTAGCTCATGCCACAAGAGCATATGCAATATAGCAGGGAATCATAATTGATTTCTAATGGCAGAGAACATTTAACCTGGCCGTGTGCAGAGAGAGGAATGGAGCAAAGAGGAGAACAGAAGTGGAGTTCCAGCTCCCACTTAAAAACTTCTTGAAGTCTAAATTAATTTGGTACTATCTCACTTACAAGGAAAGTATCTATTTCACTTGCAGCCAAAGTGAGCGTTTGTTTAACCTCTTGGGGGATAGGCTATAGCTGCACGTAGACCTTTGCAAGAAGTGGCACGGTTATCCAATTTCCCTCTAATTGCTCTAACAAGGATGAATTAGGACTTTCATCAGCAGGCCTGAGTGATCAGTTTGGAGTCAGCCATGGGCGGTGAAGCCAGTTATTAAACAAAACTACAGTGTTAACTCCTAATAATACACAGTGAGGGCAAATTAAGCAGAAGACAAATATGCCATCGTGGTGACACTGGAGAATATGTTCTCTCAACTTTATGTTTTAAAGTGATGCTATTATTAGTGACGTTTTAGTTCATTTCTAAGGCATAATAAGGAAGTAAATGTTCACTTGGGCTTTCTATGCCTTTAAAAAGAAACCATCTGACAAGGGAACGTGGTATAGTGTTTAAATATCCACTTGGGCTAGGCTCCAATTTGATGTACATTAATTATTCCAGTAACATCACATCGGGAGATCTCACAGAAAGCCCAAGAAACGCCATGCTGTCCAGGTAATTGTTCCTGGCTGAGGAGGACTGTGACTGCAGCTGACATTGTTGTCTGTGCTCAAAATGTCACTGTGCTTATCCAAGGTAGCATACAGGAAAACACTCCCATTTCTACCCTGCTTATCTCCAGCCACACCACCCTGTCGCTCCCTTTCTCAAGAGTAAGTTACAGCAGACATGCTGACTCTGGGAAGAGAGGGCCATTGAAATTGCAATTTGAGTTAAATAAATTGATCATATATCATGGGAGTGGAGGAGGGCAGAGAGAGCCATTCTCATGTCTCATCAAAACCTCAGAAGCCCATTCTGGTAGAACCTTATTAATTTACACGAAGGGCCGGGACCGCCTTGACTAATTGCTGAGTGGTGAGCAGCGTGGATTACAGTGCATGGGAGCAAACACAATTTAGAAAGCTGGGATCGCGGATCAAACAAATGGACGTTATTAGACAATTAACAACCCACTTGAACATTGACTGGAATGAAATACAATAACAAAATAAGTGCCTTAATAATAACATTTTCCAGAGTGCGGTCTGGCAACAAGCACAGCACCTTTGGGAACCGCCGTCTAGACATGTGAGACCTTGCCCAACCGCTGAATCCCTATTGACCTTCCGAAAATGACTGGCATCTTCTGGGCCCCTGTTTTTTATCCTTTGAGGAAGAGCAGGTGTGTGTGAACTGTCTTTCCATTCTACTTACTCTTCAGTATTCGTGAATTAATGTAGGCAGAACATTTTGAACTTGGCTAAGTCAAGTACATGCAAGAGGCTCTTCCCTAGAGGATCTGTCTTCCTTTCCCTCTTTTTATTTTTTACAGTCCCAGAGAAATTGGGATTATAGTTGTTTGTCTATTTCAAACACACCTGCTGGCTATTCACCACCTGAACTCACAATCGAGTGTTTGGACACTGCAGTGAGTCTTGCCACAGACGCGGTTATGACGAGGCCAGCAGAGGATTAGCACTTCAGGTGGGGAAAAGCGGCGGGAGTGGATGAAAATCTTAAATAGTGAAGATTTTGTTTCCATCTCCAGAATTCCGGCAATAAAAGCCAGTGGCAGTGACACTCTTACTAGTACTAGTGTCTTACGATGGATTACTTTCCCCCAAAACTTTTCTTTTTCTTTCTTTTTTTAATATAATTTTTAAGGTTTATTTATTCATGTGAGTGAGGCAGAGACAGCACGAGTAGATGAAGGGCAGAGAGAGAAAGAGAGAGAGAATCCCAAGCAAGCTCTGGGCTGCCAGGGCAAAGCCCCACTTGGGGCTCAAACTCGTGATCTGAGCTGAAACCAAGAGTCAGTCAGACATCTAACTCCCTGAGCCCCCCAGGCACCCTAGTTTCCTCCCAAATTTTTCAACCATCAGTTAGCATTGGCTGTCTGCTTTCTCCTGCCAATCCCTTTACTCGTTTGTGTATACATATCGGGCTAGGAAATCACCAAGAGCTAGACTGTGTTCGTACAAAGTTGCTTTATAGACTGTACCTTCTTGCTTATTTGTTGGACTTTCAGAAAACTTCCAGACAGGTGTAGAGTCAAGTACAGGCAGAAGGCAGCATGCCTAAGCTTCTTAGGACAAGGCATGAGATCTCCTGGACTTCCTAGAGCCTCAGGCATGCATATTAGAAGCTGGCAGCCTGTGGGGATGAGGAAAATGAGGTAGAATTGCCCACATCCATGTGACTTTGCAGGGCAGAGTATATATACATTCCCTCACTACTGACTTTGGGTTTGGGCACATGACATGCTTTGACCAATGGTGTGGGAGTAGACATGGCATGAGTAGAGGCTTTAAATGCACTTGTGTGGTTCAGCTGAGCCTTTGTTTCCCTGCTATTCACCATAGGAAAATCTTGCCCCAGGTATCTGCAGCAGCTTCTGCTTAGGTCTCAGATGGAGAGAACTTTAAAGATGCAGAGACCTGAACTCGGCCTTGGGAAGAGATGCCCCAGCTGACTGCCAGACTCACAAGTGGGGATATCAATTTTGTTGTAACGCAGGCAACTTTGGGCATATCTGTTAGACATCATTAGAACAGCAAAACAATAATGTGAGAACTTAATACAGCAGGATACAAAGTAAATTAAACCTATAAACCCTACCCTCAAGGAGCGTGCCGATGAACTAGGAAAATAAAACAAACACATTTAACAGCAAAAGTATGAGGTACAGGATGATTTAGTGCCCAGAGACAATGCTCGTGGGAGCTTTCTTCTAGTGTGGGAGTGAGGAGGGAAGGGGATAAAAGAAAGTTTGTGGTGGGTGTGGCATTTGATCGTGAAACATGGAGGGACAAGAACATATGGAAAGGCAAGGAATGGCATCCCAGACAGAGGGAATAGCATGAATTCAGGGAAAGGTACAAAGATGAAAAATTCCTGAAAACAAACAAACAAACAGACCAGTGGCTACAAGTTCCATTTTGGCAAACTCAGAAGACAATGGTCAGTCTGAAACTTTATTTGTATAAATTCATGCCTCCTGTGCCATTGAGATTTCCAAAATAGTATACTAAATTTGACCAGAATCTTGATGAAATGGAGAGTTGGAACCAACCCAGAACACGTTAAATTATACTTGCTATATCTTTATAGTTGTTATATATCTTTAAAGAGAAGTGCGTTTTCCCTTTCATTTTGTTCAGTGTATGGAATATGAAATTCATCTCAGAAAGCCCCAGAGATGACTCTATTGACTGTCCTTTAAATAGAATTAAAATTGACTTAAGATGTATCTGCGAATCTATTGAATTACATGGTCCGCAATTGAGCTGCAGCTGGTCTTGCAGGAGGAAATGAAACAGACGAGGAGAGACCCAGAGAGGATAGGGGATCACTGGATGCCAAGGTTTCTTGTAGCAGGATGGAGGGAACAGGCAGAGTCCGAGGTGCAAGCCATGTTACATTGGGAGACTTCAGTTGATTTGCTGAGCTGATGGACCAGTTAATTTTTCTTGAAGAAATAAAGCATTCATCACTTTGGATTCTTCTCCTCAGATTTTACAAAGCTATGCTTGAGTTTAGAGTGGAAATTTCTAATAATCTCCCTTTGTATCAGTGCGTACTTACTGTGTTCTATCTCCTCTGATAGAACTGGAGACACAAAGTAAGTGAGACATCAGTGCTGTCATCACTTGTGTTCTTCCTCAATTATGGTCTTTTCTTACTCTCTCCCACTCTCCACCAGCAAACATTCTTGAACTCCTACTCAGTGCTGAGTACCCTTTTAATCCCCTCTCTGAGAAGACCCTAGCCTGGCTTTGCCCACCATACTTTTTATAACCAGCCACTGATAGATTTAACCTTCCTGAAATGGGTCCAGTCAATCCCTTCCAATGCCTGATGGTACAGTGCAGAGAAACAAGCCTTCCCCAAATATCTTTGCTATGAGAATGGTAGTTCTGCCCTGAGATAGCATGAAACTTGTACTTTATAGTTTACTGACATGTAGAAAGCACTAGACTTGCTTGCTATAGCTATTATTATTACTATTAGATGTAATAGTGTTGTTCATAGTAATCAAAGATTGAGATCAGGGCTAAAGGATGGGGTGAGGCAGTTTTTGCCTGAAGAAGAGCAACTGCATGTTCTCTGGGTTTATTTGTAAAGAAAAGCAACACTTTGCTGGGATTGCTCCATTTATGCACTCACAGCACATGACCACTGATTTTTCTTGATTTGTTCTTTTAATGAGACAAATATTTATAGAATGCCTATCACATGTCAGGGACTGTTCCAGGCATTGGACATAAGATAGTAGACAAACCTGGGATCACACTTTGTCCTCATGCACTTACAGCATCAAGTGGCAGATATAAAACTAGCAGTTGTGCAGTAGATGGTAAATTATGGTTGTAGTAATTGGTATGGGGCTTCGAGTTATGTGACAATAGGTAGAAACCTGGATAGTGTCTGTACTTTCTGCTTTTGGAAACCCAACCTGGGTAAATTGGTTGAAGAAAATTTTATTGGCATGATACCCCTTTGGAAGGGTCTCTTTAAGCTTTTTTAGATTAAATAGGGCTCATTAAAGAGGTGTATTGTGGTGAACAAGTATCCCAGTTTTTCTGCAGGACATGGGACTTGAAGAGCAAAACCTGGGATGGTCCTGGGACAAAGTGAGACAGTCGGTCACCCTTACACACTTACACACCCTTCCATGTGTATGAGTGGTGAGTGTGAATGTGTATATGTCCACATATATGTTTTTGTGTGTGTGTGTGTATGTTCATGTATAAATTTGGAAGTCTCATTGTCTTCCTTCTTCATAAAATAAATGGTAGGCAAACTAGGTTTCCTTTTGGCTAGACATGTCTATGCTACTTTATGAATACCTGAAGATCATGTTTATGAGTCTATATATTCCGTAAGCCGGTTAGGAGAACATCTCTGTAGCTTTTGGTGCGTTCATATTGGGGTTGGACATGGTCTGTTTCCACATGGGTGAGTATCGTCCTCAATGTCTGTGACATAAAACTCAACCCCTCCCCTGTATTTTCTGTTATTGCAATCGAATGTAATTTCTGTGGTCCATGGGAGCTTTGCACTCAGTGCTAAACAGTTTAGTTCTCTTAGTGCCATACTAATCTACTCTACTCAATTGCAAATGGGCTGCCATTAGCCTTGTTGTTAGAGCTGGAAAATCTGTGTAATTGCTTAATAATTTTTTAAAACTTTTGAATGGTTGGTGTATATATGCGGCTGTGAAGAGCTCATCTATCTGTGGGCCATCTAATGGGTTCCAATGGGAGCGTGCACAGCATACCTTGAGCCTGGCAACTCGCAAACTCATCAGTGCTTCGGGCATGAGTGGCATTTTAAAGGACCTTTACCATGAGTGAAATTAGCATGCACTGTCCCTCTGGAGCCTGTTAGCTTTTCGATTCTGACCCCCCTGGTGAAAAATAAATGCATGTGATTTAGTTGGAAAAATGTCTTTAGGGCACTTGTGCTACTCTTGGTTCTGCTCTATAGGACAGATGCTTTTTTTTTTTTTTTTTTAAATCAAGTCCCCAAATGGCAGTAGCCAAAACTAATATAGGTCACCATCCAAGAGGATAGCAATTTATGGCAGTGTTGACCTGCTACCCTCTGTTGGGGATTTATAATGGCCCTTGAGCTTCTGTCACCCAGCTTCAACAGATCTGGGCCTCTGCTGGTGTCCTCATATGTGTGGTCATGAATCTACAGCTGATTCGAACTGCTGGGCCATGAATACAATTTGTCAGAATTCAAAAGTATGGAAAGACACTGAGTTTTAAAAACAAATAAGTTCCGAGAATGCTCCATTTTGGTGTAGGGGCTAGGTCTCATGGAATTGGCAGATTTCTGATACCATATAGACACAGCTCAAGACTCCCTTCTCTGAATTTTTACAGTGATTATGCTGTTTATTTGGCACATTTTCAGAGATTGCTTTGTAGCAGCTCTTTTATGGTTTTTATTATTTTTATTTTTTTAGCACTAATAGTCAGCTGTTGGAATACATATGACACCTCAGAGCCACTGATTCTTTACCAGCTTTACCACTTTACCATTCTTTACCACCATTTACCACCTGTCTCACCCTCACCTAGCATGAGACCAAGGGCCAGCCTATTAGTTACAGACTAGGCTCAAAGAACATTGATTCCATTCCTCACTTCTCATTGTCTTATTAATACTTTCTTGCATGATGAAATAAATGATTGAGGAGAGTGGAATTATCAGATGGCCAATGTTAAACAGTTTTGGAATCTCTTCTCTACCCTAGGATGAATCCTTTACTGAATATATTTTTCTTACAATTTTTGGTGACATTAAGGGAAAAAAATTGTTACCCACCAAGCTGTGGTTGTCTAGTATCTTTGTTATCCTGGAATTCATTAGCATAGTTGCTAAGATGGTACTTACACATGATATCTCTGAGAATTTTGCACAGATTATACTGAAATGGCCTTCTCTGGCTTAGTATTTTATTCTTATGCATTTTGTCAATAATTTTATTACTTTTCCCCTCCAAACTCCTTTGCCCCATCTGGCCTTTAATGGAGGGAAACAAGGCTAAGATTACAACGCATCCAGATTTATATCCAAATACAATCTAGTTGCATTTGGAGCCCTAGAGAGTCAGTCAAGGCTATTATTGGCTGCCAGGATTTTTAGAAAATACATAAATCTCCCTTTGTGCCATAAATACATTTCTGCATTCAGAGCTCAGAGAGAGACCTCATTATACCACATCCTGAGAGAGGGAGAAGCACATCTCATTCCGAGTGACAGGTGACATGTTCTCTAGAAACATGTAAAAAGATTGCAAGCTAATTTAATTTCTTTCTCATTTTTAACCACGGTTGAAATAATTGTAGCTGTGCAAATGAGGCTCGGTAGCCTGCAATATAGGAATTTTGAGTGAGATATGGCCAAAGCCTAGGTTGACTTTGTAATCATACCTCGATGGCATAGGTCTTTTATAATATGCCCCTGTTTGTAAATGGCCTGCCAATTCTTGGATGAAAGTTTTCTGAGAAGTACATATGAGGTAGGTCTACCAAACTAAAATTATCCAGCACAGGGATTCTCAGCCATTGGCTGCATGTTAGAACCACCTGGGGAGCTGAAAAACTACAATCCCCAAAGGATTGTGTGTTAATTGGCATAAGGTGGGCCCTGCATTGGTATTTGTGGAGTGCACCTCAAGTAATTCCAGTGCACATCCAGAATTGCTAGCCAATGATCCAATGCAGTAAAATTTATTGTGCATCAGAATCATGTTGTAAAAACACAGATTACTGGGCTCTGTAGCCAGAGATCTTGATCCTGTTCAAGGTGGAGTCTGAGAATTTGTGTTTCTGATTATTTTCCAGCAGTATCACTGCTGCTGGTCTGGGGTCCATACTTTGAGAACCACTGGTGTAGTAGATTGGAATTTTAAGGAAGACATTCTATTGCACATTTGAGCTGAATTATAAATTATCTTGATAATTCCCTGCTTTTCACTTGGAGTTATGTCAACCTGTTCGTTCCATTAGTAATGACTCTAATTAATTAGTCATTTTCCTAAAAATGGACTTTCTGGAACATGTCTTCCCACTTTAAATATCAGAACAAAAATTCCATCATCCAAATGTTTCTATTTGGTTATAAATTGGAAAATGTGAATGACGAAGCCTGAACTTTGGGAAACATGTATAAATAAAGTCCTTATAAAAATTAACACGGGGAAGTGTCAAAAACAGCCTGTCTGCCTTGCGTAGATCAGACGAGGTATCCCTGGCAGAAGAAAATTTTCTAACACCTGAGGTCAATTCCTTTTGATCCTTCTGAAAACCTTAGCATCAAGTATTCAACAGGTTGGAGGAAACCTATCTAAAATAGGGGATCTACTAAGTTGGTGTCTTGATTTCTTTACACAGTGTCCTCGCTCTGGGATCTATGTATTGGAGTCATGACAGTCAAGGGAACTGTTTCCTGTCTTAGGGCCTCTTAATGTCCTTCTAAAGTCCCTCTAGTGCTTTTGATATTGCCCTAGCACCTGGATCCTCCAATAATAGATACCTGTTAGCTCAGAATCATTGCTCTGATCAATGTTGTAATGTTTCCAGTAACTGGAGTCCAGGGGCTATGACTTCAAGATATTTTGGAATAAAATAGCCCTCTCTCTACCTGCACTAACTGAAAGGAATTAAACAGGAAAGAGATAAGCCTGCGTTTGCAAACCATTATGGGGTATCTGGGAGCTGATTTCCAATTTAAAACACTTTGATTATCTTAGAGTTCCTTGACCTACTTTGCATTGGGGTCACAAAGGAAGGCACTTTCTTTGGTATCAAAGTTGTGTTTCTTGTGATAATCTCTGAGGCTCTCCCACATGCATTCGAAAACCAGGAGAGCACACTTGAAATAACAGGGTAGCCTCATTTGTGACCGAATGCCTCACAGCTGAAATCAAGATTTACCATTAGGCACTATCCAATATCAGGAGGTGGTCAGGCAATGAGGGAAGAATCCCAGGGAGGGGGACACACTGTTTATGGTCAATGCCAACGTTGGACCCAGGCAAGACTGGCTGCTTTTGGGCTCCACACATTATGGCAGCACTTCTTAAGCATCACTGCATTCAGTTCATCTGAAGATCTCAAGAAAATGAAATTGGAATCTCCCAGGTGATGTTGATGGTATTAATCCAGAGACCACTTTTTGAGGTGGTAGAAAGTCCTACTTCTCCCCATGTGCAAGGCGTCCATGGGTAAGGGAACTGTGCATATTCTGAACCTTTACCCCTTTTCAAGATCACTCTCTGACTACCAATGATCCTCACATTCTCCACCCGAAAGGCTCTTAGCTTATTTACTGCATCTGAATGGTCCTCATTCCTGGTCTGTCCTTCCTAGGCTGTACTGTGCCAGTGATGTGCACATACTAGGACTAGTGGGTGGGGACCAAGGGAGGCTTGGCAGTGGATAAGGATGATGCTTGGGTATGCGGACTAGGGTCCACATATCTGTGTATCAGGCTTTTCATGTCATGGATCAGAACCGGAGGTGTAAACAGACTAAGCACCAGGGCTCCTCTTGCATGACTGTAACATAGAACTCAGAGGAGTGCCACAATTTGAAATTCAAATCTAATCTTTTAGGTCATTATACTTATGGTAGGAGAATGGCACAGATTTTACTTAGGTTATTATTTAGCTTAAAGCTTTTCAATATTTAGACATATATGTGGGTCTTCTCTTGCATAAGCCCCAATCTGCATATGAGGCAAGATTACTTTTGTCTGATAGAATTTGTATCTTATGTGGGTGTGTGTATATATGTGAGTGGTATGTGTGTATGCGCTTGTGTGCACACACATGTGAAACTGACATTTATCTAACTAGCATTTTCCAATTCAGGATAATAAAGTAAATCTGACTAATATTGTCTGATCTGCACACCCATTTTATACTCATTGGTAGAAAATAAGCTGTCATTTATTTTCCTCTTCAAAATCATACCCTTACTTGGTCCTTAAACCTCTTCTCCAACTCACTTCTCCTGTCTGACAGACCTTCTTTGTTCTACCAACCTCATTCTTTATTAGCTTTATTTATTTAGGAAATTTTATTCATGTGTAGATACAATACAAACCATAGTCAAAACAATGGCGAAGGAAAGAAAAAAATCTATATCTTTCTACCCTTTCCAAGAGAAACAAAAAAGAGAATGACTGGCCAATGAGAAAATCAGCGCAGTGTTCAGGGACCAGAGTGCTATGGTTATGTGCGCTCGTGATGCATACAAAAGAGAGCTGACATTGTATGCCTGGGTAGCTCAGTTGGTAAGGCATCAAAAGAGAGCTGACAAACTATCATGAACAGAGTAGAGGAAAGATATCAGTAGAGAACAGCTGGGAAGCATCGGTGGCCCATGTTGAGATATACCTCAAACGCTTAGAGGGATGTGCCAACATCGACAAAGTTTTGGAAAACAAGGTAGGCAAGTGTAAGGAGTTGGTTCTGTGGATCAATGAGAGCAGAAAGCTTATTTTAGGGGCAATGGAAGTCCACTCTGCAGGAAACAGGCTCAAGGAGGTTGAGAACATTGTCTAGGGATCAGCTTCCCTCCCCACCTCCTCTAAGATGGCAAACTCCTTGAGGTTAAGGACTGTTTTCTACTTTTACATCCTGAAGACTGTGTTAGGCTCAATAAATATTTGCTGAATGGAATTGAATTGAAAGTAGAATTTGTCTCTACTTTTTCCCTCTGGGCTCACTGACAGAGCTAATGCTTCTTCTAAATTCCTCTGAGATCATTCTTTCTAAAGGCAATTCCCAGGAGGGAATCAATGACTCCAGTCCCTGTGGGGAATTGATGATTTCCTAAGGATTTCTAGGACTGAGAGCTATCCATGCTTCATTGGCATTCTGCTGTATATTATGCAAGACTATGCTAAGAGGTCTTGTCAAAGGCAAGTAAAGCCTAAGTGGAAGATAAGGAGATTAAAAAACACATCTCTCCTACAATAACTATACAATAGGTTATAATTACCCCTAGTATGAAATACCTACTGTCACTCTCCTCCATCTAAATATAGCCAGCCTCAGCTTTTCCTAGTGTGTGTCCCTACAGCCTGTGTGAGTTACAGAACATCATCATCACAAATTCTGCAATTTCTTAAAGATGTCCTCCTTCCCCGCAAAAAGAAAAGCAAAAAAAAATTAGGCTGATGCTTATCACAGAGTGGTGTTGAGCTAGGGTTCTATGAGCTACAATTTCAAAAAAATGCCTAGCTTAGAGTTGGGCTTATGGAAAGCATTTGAGATCTGATTGCAGGTACTCATTAATTAGAAAGGATGCTAGTCATTGATAACTAAACTAGTTGTACCAGTGTGTACTTATGCTTATCAGCTCTGGATATTAACTGAGTCTCAGGTCTTTGCTAGTTTATCCACATTGCATGGTTTGCATGGTTTTAGTGGCTAGAAAGACGGGACTAGTTAGCAACTTGATTTAGGGCTTTTATTGATGTAGTTCAGCTTAGCATCAAGGGATGTAAAAAGGTCACCATTAATCTAGAATATTTGTAATGTGTATACTGCCATTATGGATAATTTAGATTCCTTTTCCCATCACCATTACTCTCCCTATACTGTCTGATATAAAACCATCTGAAAATTTCAGGCCCTAACAGCTTAGGATAGATTCCAATATATTAAAATAAAATCTGGCTTCGAGATCTTGTTCCTTTATGTTTTAGCTGTGCAATTCTTGTCGAGCTCAATCTTTAGTTTTCTGATTATAAAATGAGATGAATAACAAGATCACACTCATGGAATTGTTTAAAGGGGGCAGGCATAAAATTTTGGGTGACAAAGCATTTTGTAAACTTTGGTAAGGTGCTAAGAAAATGTCAGGTCCTTATTGTAAATGATATTTGTCAGACACTAGTTTGTCTTTCAAAGACCTTGATATTGCTGGAGAAGAGGTTTCACACACACAGCAACTCCTACTACCATTTGTTGAGTAGGGGTCAGTTGATTTTCAAAGTTTATTTGGATGATCTGAACACCCAGCCAATTTCTATCACTAATTGGTTGACATCACTGTGGTAGGAAGTGTCATACTTTCATAATACTCCTGGCAGGATAAATTCCCTGAATCTTATCAGAATCATTTTGTGGATGTGCACACAAAAATGTAAATTGCTTGCAGTGTTTAAAAAAAACCCCACTTTTACTCAAACCTTTGAAGTGACTATTTCTAATAAAAGATGATTCCCTTGGGAAAGCATGAAGTTTGAAAGTTTAGTTTTGTTTGAATTATTTGTATGCAGAGATCCCTATGGGCGAAACAGAAAATAGCTATTTCCCTGCTTGTTATGAGAAGGGAAGAGAGAATATTTTCCACAAATCCAAAATAACTGATCATACACAAGGATTTTTTTTTCAGGTTTGGTTAGCTCCAAAGCTTCTTAACCACTGTCTGCCATTAATTAGCTGATCTGTTTAACATCTACTGCTTTAAGCTTCTAGACAGCAGGGACAGCACATTCTCTGGGTTATAAAATCCTTAAGGGTTTTGGTTTAGTATAAGCTACTCAGTGGTTGCTCCATAAATATTTATTGATAACAATGACAATGGCAATGATGACACCAATTAAATGGTCATTATTACAGATGAAAAACGTGAAATAAGGCTGAATGTATGCTATTTATTGCAAGTGGAGCTGGCCCTAGGATTCTGCATTTATCTAAAAATGAAGGCAAAGTGTTCAAGAAAAGAGAGAGTGCAGGGTTTTCTGAGCTGACATTGTCAATCACTGAGGTTTGATTTCATTAGATAATTGCCTTCTGCTCACCTCTGTGTAGAAGCAAGTTCATTGAGGAACAAGGCTGTACAAATGAATAGGTTAAGTTTACAAACTCAAGAAATTTTCATTGAATGAATTAATTAGCAAGCAAATCAGTGTTGTTTATACCTTGTGCTTCTTCTTTATTCTTCTGGCACCTTCAAGATAATCCATCAATATTTTAATCTTAGAAAAACACCATCGTTGAGTGCGTAGTGTGTATGTGTGTGTGTGTGCATGCACAAGCATGTGTGTGTGTGTAATGAGCATATGTCTCCCAACAGAACCAAGCAGGTGATTTCGTGGATTTTTAGTGACAGGTCTTTTGGCAACCTCCAGGGATATAAGAACATAAGTGTTACATCCTCCCATAAAGGTTACTGTTGGAGACACCGATAGAATCTAAGTGGCTGAGACAAGGTCATGAGACTACAGTTGAAAAGAAACTTTCCAGCTCAGGGTAACAAGGTGTAGGGCAGTCTAGGTGAAAATGGATGTTTAAGGAGTGCAGGAAAAGCTGGCCAAATATGAGCTGGATGGGAAAATAATTACCCCATAACCTAAAAAATGACTATAACCTTTTTCAAGAGGTCAGTGCTACCCAGACAGCTTCTTCTCTGATTTCTGAGCCATTTTTTCGCACCAGAGAGTTCAACTACGTGGTACTGCAGATGGGAAGATGTGAAAATAGCAAGTGACTAGCCAGTTATTTCCTTGTCCCTGGGGAAGGAGGGCCAGTGTGTTTAGGTTGAAACCATACCCATGGTGGAGACTGCTTTGGGGTACCACATGTCATGTACAGGACATCCAAGGTCATGTGTGTATATCCAGCTGGATTCTGAGAGTTTCCAACAGTGGTTTGCATCCTTTGGACTTTGAGTGTCACTAATCAATCCCTCTCCTCCTGGTACTGGCATTCTTGTCATGTCCCACATACTCAAATAAGTAGGCCACCACACATACATCCTTCTTTTACTCCCACTTTAGAAGTCAGCTCCCCAACTGTTGGTGAGTGTAAAAAACAGGGCATTCTCTGAGGATTGGCAGAATGACTTGGGGCCAAGCCATAATTTGTATCTCAGTTTACTCCAACTGGGTACAAGCCTTATTGATTTTTCTTCCTTATAAAGCACTCTGCAATCACTGAGTAAAACAAAACAAAACAAAACAAAACAAAACAAAACAAAACGAAATAAAATAAAACAAGAAAAACCCCTGCAACAACATTAACCAAATCTCCAAATAGCTTCATTGCTGCAACAGCTATTATGAGAGCACTTTCAGAAGGTACCTGAACCCTGATGACTATTTACCCTTTGAAGTTTCTATGCTTAGAAGAAACGTTTTCCTTCAATGTTAATAATTAAATTCCAAGTGCATAATACAGGCTCTTCAAATAAGCATATGCAGAGAGGGTTTTTAAAAACTTTTCTTGATGACTTAGTTTTTCTCTTTTCCTTTTTAGTATTCTATGGAGCACTCTAATCTTTGTACTACAAAACCGTCCTCTTTAAGATTCAGAACTTGGCAACAGTTGGATAAGATGTAATAAAGTCTCTTGTAATAGTACCCTGCTGACACAGGCACTGATCTAAAGGAATGGGAGAGAATTAAAGTCTTCTGGCTGAAAGTTGATATTCTTTACCCGGAAGTTGAATCCAGTACCAGAGACTTGTTAGTACCCCTAAAGAGAGGAGAAAGTTCTAAGGCTCATTGTTTGGAAGGAGGGGAGGGGGCAAAGATAAAATCAAATCGAATTTCATTTCAGATATGCAGACAAAACATACTGTTGATAAAACATATCTAGAAAGAGATAAAAGAGGACATGAAGGAAACCTATAAAAGCCCAAACCCTAGGTCTTTCTCTCCAAAAGGTGACTAAGAAAAAGTGCTTGTGGCCAGCCCTCTTGGACCTGGGGTATGTGTGAACTCCCCTTGCTGACTGGACTTTGAATGCAGAGTTAGTGGTCTTCTATCTTGTGCTGTGAGGTCAGACTGGGCAATGGAAGGGACAACCGTTAAGTCGCTATGGGTTTGTAAGGAAGCACACACATGGACTTTGTGCCATGTTTTCACCCAAAACAGGTCTTCCTTGTCATACTACTTTCATCAGCAGAATCCTTTTCCTCCCAAAATCCACATTTGAAAACTTGGCGTCAGCCTTGAGACTTCCATCTTCTTCTGTGTTGGTACTTATTAAGCCTATCATTCTTCCTGCATGGTGTCCCTCAGGCCCTCCCCTTCCTGCCTATCATCACCACTCTTGTCCTATCCCCAGAGTCTCAGGCTGTGATTATTAAAATGGGTTCCTAACTTTTTTCTAATTCTTGTTTTGAGTTTCTCTTCCTCTGGTTGGTCCTGAACACCACTACCAGCTTCTGTTTCTGTCTGCTTTGTTGCCCATGCCTCTAGTAACAGGCCAGCAATGGTTTCCTATGGCCCATGCCACTGGCTTTCTTTTCTTCTTTTTACAAGCTTCCTTTCTGTGGTAGAATCCTTGAAAAACAACATATTAGAGTATAACTGGAATATTTTAAAATGCTGAGCTGTTCCATTTATGAAATTTTGAGGGAGAAATCTGGAGTATTTCTTGCTTGGTAACCTCACTAACTTCCGTGTTAGTGGTCACTGAGATCCAATCAGAACCCAAAAACGCATGAGAGCCAGGGTTCAACAAACTTTTCATAAAGGACAGAGAGTAAATATTTTAGGCTTTGCAGGCCACATAACCATACCATCTGTCACTCTGTCATATATTATTGTTACTATTATTTGAGTTGCTTTTCACAATCCCTTAGCAATATAAAGATCCATTCTTAGTTCATGGCCTGTACAAAAACAGTCTATCATTTCCCAAAACTCACAGAGAATAACTCTAAACATCTTATACACAAGTGGCCCTCCACAGTCTGCCTCTGAATTCCCACTGCTTTATCTATGAGAGGCAAATACATGAGATTCTTCCAGGCATGAGTTCTGGAACCAGACTGCCAGTTCTCCACTTATTCCCTGTGTGAACTTGGGCAAGTTGGGTAGCTGCTCTATGCCTCAGTGTTCTCATCTGCACAATGGAGCTAGTAGTAGGGCCCTCCTAAGAGTGTGTCATAAGTGAAATCAATCAATGCATAAATATTTGATTACAGTCATTTTGTGCTACCATTTCCCTATCAAACTTCTCTGTCAGTCATTTTGAACTTCCTGGCCAAGATACTTGTTCATAGTGTTTTCCTGCTTTCTCACTTCTCTGCACTTGCCAGATTCCATACCCATAAAATGGGTAACCTTCACCTTTTCCACCTGGCTGGTGTTAGAAGCATGGACTATGCCAGTGTCCAAGAGCAGACAACCAGCATCTTCTGGAGAGCCCTTCAGAGGTGGTTTTCAGCATGATATTATTAGGAACCAGGGGCCAGAATCGGGGTGCTGGAATGACCTTTGCAACCTGTGGAAAATTGGGTTGAGAGCAAATATTAAGAATTTGGACCTTGATAGTGGAAGGTACCTATAGTCAAGAGTAAAACAGTGTTGCTACCAATGGTTAAATATGTGTTCTTGGAGAGAGCAAATAAATGATAGGTGGGTAAAGTGACCCCTGACTCAATTTCTCTTGATGGCTGATAGGCTGAGAACCATACCACAAAGGCCAAGCAGTTCTGCTTCCAGAAGAGAGGGCAAGATCAACAATGCAGGACATGCTAGGAGGTTCCGAAGCTGCTCCTTCACTGTTAGAGGTCACTTCATCCAGCACGTAGGAGCCATAATGGTTGGAGAGGCTGGGAGGCAGGTTTTAGAATAATGAGGCATTTTTATTTCTTCTTATTTCAAGGCAGCTGAGGAAAAAAGAAACTTCAAGAGGGCTGCTCAGACAGCCTTCCAGGAGCCCTCTGGAACTTGGGAAACCCAAGGACTGGTCTTCGGTTTCTGCCTGAGGAAGACTGGGGCTGAGGCTGGGGCTTGTCGCCTGGTGCCAGCATGGAGAGAGACTCTTGGGAGTGACGTCTCTTCTAATAAAAGGGAGATGTGTTCCCATCCCTGCACGTGGACTCCATAAGAGTGGGAGCAGGGGGTTTGGCCTGGGAATGTTTCCAAGGGATTTTGCTTGAAAAAGTGCTGGGCTGGGTGGGGAAGTCCTCTGTGATCCCTAGAGAGGGGACTTTGCTCATATATAGGAGATGCAGTGAGAAGTCCCAGCAGGAGGCTTTTAAAAACAAAAGCCAACAAACAAAATATAGCAAAAAGGCTAGCAATCCTACATCTGTTACCCAGAGGGTGCTCATCTCCAGATTACAGCTCCACCTTCCATGGAAACTGTTGTTTCTTGCTCATTCCTCTCATCCTGCTGGGGAAGGGACTGGCATCTGAGAAGGAGAGCAGGGCGGGGAATAGAGAAACACACACTCATTGCCTCGTTTCTGGCTACCAACTTAAAAGAACTCAGACTCAGGCTTAAGGAAAATCTGAAAGTTGAATGAAGTTGGGCATTCTGATGAGTACACTGTACTGGATGTTTGGGGACTCAATTACTGAATTGAGACTACTTTTGTGATTAAAAGGAGCTTGGGCAGCTTTAAGATTTTCCTGAAATTTTATCCCAGGGATAGAGAAGACTAATCCGTACGGATTTCATAGGGACTATGGAAGAAAGAATAAATTTACTTTTTCTGTTGTATTTTATCAAGTCCAGTTCATTTAATAGAATAGTTCTACACATGAGACTGGTTTTCAAGTAATAGGGAAGTTATGGTCACTAAAATATAAATGCAGCCCAAAATGTAGTGTGAGTGTGTGTGTGAGTGTGTGTGTGAGAGAGAGAGAGAGAGAGAGAGAGACTGAGAGAGAGACAGTGAGAGAGAAATTGGTTCTAGAATCAGAAAGGTCTTCTTTGCTTTTTTGCTTTGCTCATTACTTAACCATTCTGAGCTTAGTTTAGTTCTCTATCTGTAAAAATGGGCTTAATAATTATGTCTATGTCATAAGGGTCTGGTAAGGATTGAGATCATGCTTATAAAGCATGATCTTACTAAGGTACTTGTTCGACCTAAGCAGTCAATAAACATGAGATATTATCCATTTCTACCCATTCACCACACCTTCCAAGTGAGGCACACATCCTCTCTCCTCCCCCCTCCAACCAACATCCATGCTGGAGAAAGCAATACAGATTTTATTTATCTCTTTTCTCTCTAGAACTCTTAGAACATTTTATATTCAATAAACGTGTCAAATGCATGATATAAAATGAAGCAAGCACAGATTCTCCTCTAAAGAGCTCATTACTAAGTTAAAAATAACCACATATAATAAATCAGAATGCAACTACAGTACAAACAATAGAAAAAGTGAAGGTTCAGAAGGGTCATAGTCCATTTAGTGCTAGTGAGATTGTGAGATATTTAGTTCAAGATTTCTGGACTGGTTTATAGTTGAATGTCACAGAAATTTTCATTCATTCATTCATTCAAGATTTTTTTGAGTACCTGGCCTGTATTTGCCATCTTCTAGTCACCGGTATAACTGAACAAGTCGGATACAGTCTGCTTCCTGGGATTTTGAGATCCTGAATCTCTCCTGAGTCAGAGAGGTGAATTACGGGCCACAGGCTGGAAAAACATAGCTTAGTAATGCAGGCCATAAGTTCATGGCGAAGTTCATGCTTCTGGGGCATCCCTGGGTCAGCTGGAAGAAGGCAGGAATAAGTTAAGACTCCAGCCACCCACAGGATGACTGGATGGATGATAAAGCAGCCCTTGCTGGTCTGTAGACTGTAAAACAGCTCTCGGTCAAGGTCATCCTAGCAGGACAGCCCAAATCTAACTCAGGTTGAGAAAGGAAGGGCAGGGCTTAAACCGGAGCAAATTCTGTGACTTTTTATTTTTAAGGAGATGTGTTCCTCCCTCTTTTCTTCCTTTGTTTCCTCCAAAAGACATCCTGCATCCTTTCTAAAAGTACTGATGGATGACCAGTGAGGCAGTGGGGCTGGGTGTCTGTGCTGTCCCATCTGTCTGTCAAGCTGTCAGCCCTTATCAAGGTGCTGTGGAGTTCACCCAGACCGCATGGAAGGCCTCTGAGTGCATAGTGAGTGACCTTTTTTGAGTTGGTGGGCAGTGAATAGGATTTGCTCACAACGATCAGTGGACCAGATGACCTCAACCATTTTATCTTCCCTTCCTGATCTGTCAAATGGCCAATCACCATTCCCTGCCTCACTCTATCCCTCATTCTCAGAAACACTTGTGATTCAAGTGACATCAGTTTTCTCTGCACCTTGCCATCAGTTCTCTGATTTAAATAATATTTTTCTTTTCCTCAAGGAACACAGTTCTTAGGTCAAAGTTTCAGATATTTGAATGACTTCAGGCTATTGACCATTAGGCATAATGCAAACCTTTCTTCTTGATGTCAAGCCAGTTTGATAGATAATCATTTTTTGCCATTTATATGTGTTTTAGAGAAATGTTATTTATTGACTGTTCTCTGAGAATATAGTGTCAGACAAAATTTGTATTTAAAAGGTGCATTATCCCTCATAGATTGGCACCCACATTAGGAAACTAAAAGAAATGAGTATTTAAAAAAAAAAAAAGAGCTGCAAGTTAGCTTCTGGAACGCCTCCACTGTTACATTCAAAAATTCCCTGACACCTTTCCAGCTAGAGAGGGTCCTGGGTGGTGGTGGACAGCACATGGAACCTGAGAGCCCAAGACCTAGGGTTTTCCCTATCTTTTCCCTTGTCTGGGTGACTTTGATTTAGAGAACAAGAAAATAGCAAGTGATATTATGGTACAAAGAAGATAATGAATTAAATTCTAAGTTTTCTAACTGCAATAAAATTCTTGGACTATTCCAAGGAATGCTTAACACCTTTCTTCTCTAAACTATAAAAGTATGGAATTGAAAATCTGAACAATTTAGCTGGTTATAGTCTATTCCACTTTGTTGTTTTCTTCTGTTGATTCATTCATGCATTCATTTATGTGCTCATTCATCCCCTCAGTCTATTATTATACATTCATTTGTGCAACAAGGATGTCATTTGATAGCATTTGTTTTTTGATCAGATAATGGAGGCAATCATAAAAGAGATCTGTAAGATCAGAAACTCTGGCAAATTTCCTGCCTTTGTCTGAAAGCTGCTTTAATTAAGAATGTAGCCCTTAGGTTTAATGCACACATGTCTGAAGGCCCTTAAGGAAACCACATTTCTATAACATTTGGTCCAAGTACCCTTTAATTTTGAGTGGGAAAGGGTACCAAGGTAACAACTGCCTAACAAAAAAAGTGAACTCTTGACAAGTTGCCAAGAGGGGTATTTAGCACGTGGTATTAGAGACTAAGCCAGTTAAATCTCAGACCAAAGCTTAAATAAGAGTATTTGCTTCAAGTTAGATTACACAATAGGAAAACAATTCTTTACTATCCTTTCAAAGGTAATAGACTTGAATTGAGAATCAGGTGAGGAATTGTGAGAGCAGAAGAGAGAAAAGGTGCTATTACCTTTCTTACAACTTGGTGGAACTGGATGAATGCAGGAAAGGTCAGAAGGACCCAGATGGAAAAGTTCATTCAGGTCTGGAACGTTCACCAGGGGCTTCATCTAAAAAGGAACAATCATCTCAAAGCCAATGCAAGAGAGGGAATGGTGCTATCCAAATTTCTAAGGCAGAATATGACCCAATTCTTTGTACAGAGCTATAAACCTTGGAGGATCAGAAGAAATAATTCAGATATTTACTTATCATAGAGGAAAGAGCGTATCGTAATGGAAGGCAGCCTTAAGAAAAAGGATCTCTGCCTCTAATTCACTGTGTTTCAGTGTCTTCAACAATTGAGTAAAAGGGATTAGAGTAAGATCACAACCAATAACAGGCTTAAAAACTTACAATGCTCAGCAGGTAAGTAATATAGATTACAATAGGGATTGGTGGGGCCATTTGGAATTGAAAGATTGGAAAATGCGTGCTATATATATTATACAAGGTATGTATGTGTGTATATATACATAGTACTTCTAGAGCCGGTTCCAATTTTAGGCCTTAGGCATTCCTTTAAAACCCTTGAACTAAATTTATTTGTTAAACATACACCCATGTTTCCCTATTGTATCTTTCTGGGAGCTCAGTCGCCCCATGGCCTGACAAGAATCCCCTTCAGCATGGACTCACCTTTGCTGTCATGGACATGGTTTTGCCGTTTGTCCAAGGATGTCAACAAGACTTGCTGGTCTCCAATGGTCCCTGGCTTTTCACTTTGTTGAGGGTCTGCTCACATACTCCATGATAGGGGCCCAGAGCTCCATGCCCCCAGAACTCAGGACCCAAAAGCCATTTCTTACTGACATTTCTAGAAGCCATAGGCAGATAGGGGTTGCTTGCAGTACTTCTGTGTTTGCTCAGAACAGTCAATGGGAGGTCAGTGAGCTAATTTCTTCCACCTAAGAATCCCAGAAGCCTGGGCAGCTTCTAAGTAAATAAATATCTTCTTAGGGTCTATTGGCAAGCAGAAATGCCTCATTATTCACCCCTGGATATAAGAGATCTTTTTCTTTACTCTGCTGAGCAGGGCCTCAGATTTTTCTTTTCCTAGCTTGGAGATCAGCCCAAACATCTCACCTTTCCCCTTTCTTTCCATTTGAAAAGGTAAAGGAGCACAGAGGAAGAAGTTGACACTTTGGCTTTCTCCCTACCCCCACTTCCTTTCTTTAAGTCTGGAGGTAAGGAGGCTGCATGATTGAAAATACCCACTGGGCATCTTCATCTTCCCAGAAGTTAGAACAAAGAAGAAGGGCACAGCCTGGAGGAGTGCTGTTTGTCCTCACCAGCTGGAAAGGGGGCAAGCAGAAGTCTGGATACCATCAGTGAAGCCAGGCACGATGTTATATACGAGGTCTCATTTGCATCTTTAGATGTAACACCAGGGATTTTTTTTTCAATCTTTACTATTTGGAGGATTTCTGGCTTTTATTGTTGAACTGCTCTTTGGGGAGTGTGCAATATTTTATAGTTCAGGATGGGTTTTCTCTGGAGTTGGGATTGATGGGGATGTAGGATCTGATTAGTTTTATGTTGGTCTTAGAACTTCTACTCCTTGAAAACATGTACTTCATTCTCAAGATGTTATTGAGTGCTTCTTGTAGGGAGCCTACTACAAGAGTGTAAAGACATATTCAGAAGGATGCAACCAGTATCCTCAGGATTGGCTCTTGGGGCAATCTTTAGATAGGACTCTGCAGAGAATTTTCTGTAAAATGGGCATAATGCATTATATCTTCATAAGTCTGATGTTTGGGAGAATATTTTTTGGTAGCATTGTTTTGTCTGTGTTCATGTATGCATGCATGTGAACACACACAACCAGTGTAGAACAAAGTCATTTTGTATTGAAGTACTTGCCTACATATAATGCCAAGGTACAGGGATCTAAGAAAGAACAGTTGGGCAGAAGTTTGTAGGCGACTATCATAGTAGTAGTCACGGGCGGAATTCCTGGTGTAGGACTCTCTTTGGACTCTCACCGGGACTGGGAACAAACAGTTCTGTTCTTCATTGGAAGCCATTACTGCAGGGGAGACTCTCAGTTTTTCTGCTTAACCCATTTTACAAATAGAAAAATGGAAACCCAGATAATCAGAAGGCTAGTTTCCAAAGTAAAACCAGGAGAGCTGGATTCTACCCCAACAACTGGTTAGTCTGACTGTAGATAAAATTTTAAGTTCAACCAAGTTACCTTATTACATGTGCTTATGGCTTATTAGAAATGAAAGCACATTAAAAATCATGCTGGCCAGCACTTGCTTTTATAAGGGAAAAATTGGACCCCAGAGAAGTTTGTCTTTCTTCTTTTGGTTTCTATCTTTGGGCTACCTCCATCGCCACCCCTTCGAAAATTCTCTGTGCTGCCATTCTGCCTGGGGAAAAATCATATTAAAAACTCAAACTTTGAGAGTTAAGGTGTTTCTCCACCTAGAGGTTTTATGTTCAAAAAGATTAGTAAGTAAAGGAGAAAGATTTTTATTAAATATATATAATCTTTTATGGAATCTTTATATATGTATCTTTATATGTGGAATTTTTACTTAAGTGAGGAAACTATCTTAAAATAGAAGGTCTTTTTAAGTGTTCTTAAAAATCACAATTTTTAACAAATAAAAGGTCATTTTCAGTGATCCAATTTAATGTTAGTTACAACTATTATATTAATGAATAGCACTTACTAGCTCTTTACTATGGCTTACCATTGAATAAATGCTTTAAATGTTTAAACTTATTTTATATGTTTTAACAAAGAAATCCTGTGAGTTAGGTATTTTAAATGTCCCTGCTTAAAGATGAGGAAACCAAGGCACAAGCCTAGTGAGACAGGTATTGTGTGCTATGTGCCAAGCTTGATATTGCCGAACATGATGGTTGCAAGAATAATTTAAGTGGCATCTCTATCATCATGGAGCTCACAATCCAGTAACTGAGTGAGACAAGGCAGCAAATTATGTCCCTGTGTTGAACTGACCCCATCCCGGGTTGTAGAGGCTGCAGGGAAGTTAAGGTATAAGAGATGCCCCTGTCCTACCTGCAGGGGCTATTTAATAAAGAATGGGTACAGGGCTCACTAGTCAAATTCGAGGAGAAGCTGAAGGGAGCACCCTGATGCATCAGCAGCTGTAAATCCAGGAGAGGTGTGTAGAGCAGAGAGCCGTGGTGGTTTTCGAAGGGGGCGAGCAATAACTAAACTGCCCCTCTTCTACATCTGCTCTGGTCTGACCTTTGTCTCTGCTTGGGCTCTTAAATCTCATCCTTCTATTATAGAATTTCTAAACAAGGCTCTGCAGGGGCGCCTGGGTGGCTCAGTCAGATAAGTGTCTGACTTTGGCTCAGGTCATGATTTCACAGTTCGTCGGTTCAAGCCCCGGGTCGGGCTCTGTGCTGACAGCTTGGAGCCTGGAGCCTGCTTCTGATTCTGTGTCTCCCTCTCTCACTGCCTCTACCATGCTCAAAGGATGTCTCTGTCTCTCAAAGTAAAATAAAGACATAAAAATATTTAAAAAAAATAAACAAGGCTCTGCTTTCAACCAGGCCAATTTTGCCATCATAAAGATAAGGTGAATGAGGTTTGGAGGCTTCTCTATATCTCCAGACTTACCTCTTTCCATTCATTGCAGGAAGAGTGAAATGTGTGTGTGTGTGTGTGTGTGTGTGTGTGTGTGCGCGCAATTTTAAAACAGGCTCCATCAAACTGTCAGCCAGCCATGTGCTTCTCTCATAGGAGATCCCAGCTGCTCTCTCCGTTGGCTTTGCTAAGGGCCCGTCAGGGCTTGGTGACCCAAGGCACCTTGGCTCTTCTTTCTGTTACTATTGCTTTGGGGGTTTGTGCTGTTTTAGTTTGCAGCCTTCTGGGAAGTTTCTGGAAGTACAGAGCCTCTATTTATTCTAATTTTGCATTTTGTTATTTACACTAGGAAGCCTTTGGCTGTGAGCAGCTTCATATTAACATTTATTATGCCTACAATCCTGTGCATCAACATTTTTAAGAGTTGGATTTTCTTTGCACTCATATCAACAGGTAGAGGCCAAAGGGAGTGCCCTATGGCTACAGACAATGTTTTTCCTTTGTTCCTCCTCTTTCTGATCAAAGACAGGCACTGCAGTGCTAGAGCCATTTTACTAGGGCATACTTACCAGCCCCGTGTATTTCCTCAGGTATTTAGCTACTCAAAAAGAATAGTTCCCTCTTCTCAGTACACTATTTCCTCTGTCCCTTTAAAATGGGCTTGATACTCTAAAATGATGAGCCAACTTGATAGCAAGAGTAGCAATTCCTTCTGAGAGGAGGTTTAGCAAGTATTAAAAAGGCATGGTGAGGATTAAAGATGCTTACAAGCTATTTCTCTACTATCAGAGACAGTGTGAGACGAGATTAGTGGGAGAATCAATTAATCAAAAGGTGTTTATGGAGAACCTACTCTGTGATAGACCTTAGGACTATACAGTGATGCATAAAGCATGTTTTTAATTTCAGAGAGCTTGAAATCACCTGGGATCATGCAAGGGATATACTCCACACAATCTCACACAACCTAAGGCTGTGCCTACGTGATGTTTTGTGGAAATGAACGATGGAGGATGGGGCAAGGCAGCTTGAGCTGTGCCCGGAAAGATGAACTGACTACCAGAGTGTGCAGAAGGAGAGGAAGGTCTTCCAGACAAGAGAAACTATGTGCATATCTTTGATTTCTACTGTACTCCTTTATCACTAATCAGTTGGTAGGTTTGTCAATTTAATTTCTGCAATTTTATCGATTTATTTTCAAATGACTGATTTTACATTTGTTTGTTTTTCCTGAGCACAGACCCCAGTACATACTAGATAAAGTGAGAGAAACTTAGATAGAAGACTGTAACCATACTGTCTTAAAAACTCTGAGGGCTAAACTGCCTTAAGCTAAGCATTCATAGTTATTAGAAAGTAAGGAGGAGAAGAATCCTGAGAAGGAAAGTGCTAGACTGAAGAACTCCCACATTCTGTGAATAAATAAACTTTGTCCAAATTTGTGGCTAACCTCTTAAAAATGCATGCACAGGGCAGACTTCAAACATCCCAGGTAAGGCATAAAGAATGGGGTCACCAAAACAAACTAAAAATACAACTCTTTGGAAGGATGTGTCTGGATCCAGAGTTGCTACACTGTATCATAAAAAATGTTTAGAAGACAATTTAAATTTATTAGGCATACGGGGCACCTGGGTGGTTCAGTTGGTTAAGTGGCCAACTTTGGCTCAGGTCATTATCTCACAGTCCATGTGTTAGAGACCTGCTCTGTGGGCTCTGTGCTGACAGCTCAGAGTCTGAGGCCTACTTCAGATTCTGTATCTCTCTCTCTCTCTCTCTCTCTGCCTCTCCCCTGCTCACTCTCACTCTCATCTCTCTCTTTCAAAAATAAAATAAAGACATAAAAAAAATTTCAAATTCATTAGACATAGACCAAAATGGTGGCATAGGAGATCCCAGTGTCTGCCCCTCTACAAAGATTAATAATTAGAGCATTATCCATGAACAAAAACAGCTTCGGGAGAGCTCTGGAGTATACTATAAAAAACTTCAACGACAGTGGATCAAAAACAGAATAACTGCACAAGAAGGGAAGGAAGGCAACTTAATTTTTCCTGCATCATCCCACCCTTCAAGCCAGTATTGCTCAGGGCCAAGAAGGAACTTCCTAGCTAGAAAGCACTTCATTCGCCAGAGTTGGGTGAGCAACCAGCTTCTGAAGCCTTTCATGGCACTGCACAAAGGTCCTGCTTTGGTTTCACCTAACCTAGACTGGCAAAGCTGAGATGTATAGAGATAACAAGGAACAAGGAAGAAGAACAGGGCCACCAGTAACAATCACACTGTGGGAAAAATCAATGTGCAATGACTTGCTCAGCAGACAAACCAAGCAGATTTCACCACCAAAGAAGTCAGTGGTCATCCCAGGGCTGTGGACACCACAGATTTCACCAGATTTTATCCCACAGATATTTGTATTTGCTAATGCCATACATCTGAATCTATGTACCCCTCTATCTCAGCCCAAGAACTGCTTTAGCAGTGAGCTCAGATCTCTGTAGCTGTGCCAGTGTAAGATGCCACCCCAGATCCTCACAGTTGACCTCTACTGCCTAATGTGCACTTGAGGCTGGCCCCTTAAGTACTGCTGGTTTGGACACATGTTACTGGCCTCCACTGTAGTATGCACATGGGAGGGTGGTGGCGGGGACGGGGGGGAGGAGTAGATTATGCAGCATGGGAGAGCACACCAAGAGCCAGAGCCCCTACAAATGGGGGAGCCCCCACTGTCTACTGGCCTGCACTACTTTTTTCATCTGTAGTTGGCCCCCCACCCAAAACTGTGCATCAGCACACTCAAGCCTTGACTTCTGTTACAGACTTCCACTACCATGTCCCCATGGTGAGACCCAGAAGCCATGATAGTGCACAATGACAGCAGAGGCCCCCTCAGCTACCAGTGAGCCTATAGTTGGCCTCAGCTCTTGCTGCCCAAACCCTGGAACCACATGGCCACATTCAGCTGAGCCTTGCTGCTTAGTGAATGTATGTACACCAATAACACTGGCCACTACTATTGCCTGCCCTTGAACCTGTTGCAGGACCTAGAGTTGCCGCTGATGATTCCAACACCCCTTGCAGAACTGCAGTTCCCTGTAGTGGTTGCTAATTACCACACGGTTGTGGATGCTGTGGACCTCAGTGATGTGAGCCAAAGAGAAATCACATCTGCTGCCCCTCAGATTTAGTGCTGGCACACATCCCTGCTCTTGGTGTCTTGTGCCACTAGACTTGGGACAACAACATGTTCCAGAAGGCTATAGCCCACCGGTTATAGGGTCTTACCTTACTGAAGTCAGACCATAATGTTTGGAAGAGGTGACTCCTTCTTCAAATACACATACAACCACACAAGGCTATAGAGGTCATGAAAAATCAATGAACCATGACACCAAAAGAATGCAATGACCTCAAGTAACAAGCTTCAGAGAAATGGAGGTCCAGGAATTGGCTGACAAAGAATCCAAAAGAATTATTTTAAAAATGACCAGAAATCTATAAGAAAACACAATAAATAATTTATCAATATCAGGAAAACAATTCAAGAACAAAATGAGAACTTCAACAAAGAAAAAAGAATCAAACAGAAATTTTGAGGCTGAAATATATAATGCCTGCACTGAAGAATTCCATGGAGAGCTTCAACAACAGACTTGACCAAACAGAAGAAGGACTCAATGAGCTAGCAGACAGATCAATTGAAACCACAGAAGAGCAAAAGGAAAAAAAAAAAGAATGAAAAAGAATGAAGAAAGTCTATGGGACTTAAGGACACTATTGAAAGAAACAATGGACCTATCTGTGGCATCCTAGAAGGAAAGAAAGGAGAAAAGAGTGGAAAGATATTTTCAAGAAACAATGGTTGAGAACTTATCCAACCTGGGGAGAGATTTGAACATCCACTTTCATAAAGCTTACCATTCTCCCCAAAAGCTTAATCCCAAACATTCTTCTCTAAGACGCATTGTAATAAAATAGTGGAAAATCAAAGAAAAAGATTTTTAAAAGCAGCAAGAAACAAAAGCAAAGAAAAAAAAACATCTCCTGAAGGGAGCTTTTATTGGACTAGTAGCAAATATCTCAGCAGAGACCTTGTAGGCCAGGAGAGAAGGGGATGGTATATTCTAAGTGGTAAAATAAAGAAACTGCCAAATAAGAATACTTTACCCAGTAAGTTGCCCTTCATCAATGAGAGACATAAAGATTTTCCCTAACAAACAAAAGCTGAGGGAGATAATCACTACTAGACCTGCCTTCCAAGAAATGCTGAAATAAATTATTCAAGCTGAAATGAAAGGCACTACATAATAACATGAAAATATGTGAAAATATACAATATGCAAGTAAAGGTAAGGATATAGTCAGATTCAGAATACTCATCATATAACATGTGTAATAATGTAATATGGTGGTGTGTTAACCAATTATATCTAGTATAAATGTTAAAGGATAGAAGTATTAAAAATAGCCACAGTTTTAATAATTCATTAATGTGTATATTATATAAAAAGGTGTACATTGTGACAACAAAAACATAAAAGAGAGAGAAGAAGGAACATAGAGTGTTTGTAAATGATCACAATTAAGTTGTTATTGGTGTAAAATAAACAGTAATGTTGGCAAAATGTTTTGTAAAAACCTCACAGAAATCACAAAGCAGAAATCTACAGTATACACCTTAAAGATAAAGGGAGGAACATCAAAGTGTAACACTATGGAAAAATCAGCTATTCACAAAAGAAGGCAGGAAGAGAAAGAAAGGAATAGGGAACTACAAAACAGCCAGAAAAATAAAAAAGATGCTGTTAATAAGTTTTTACCATTCAATAATTCCTCCAAATGGAAATGGATTGAATTCTCCAATTGAAAGACATAGAGTGACTGGATTGATACAACAAAAACAAAAACAAGACCCAGCTAAATGCTGCCTACAAGATATTCACTGCAGCATTAAGGACACACATAGGCTCAAAGTGAAGAGATAGAAAAATGTACTTCATGTGAGTGGAAACCAGAAGAGAGCAGGGTAGCTATATTTATATTTATATCAGACAAAATAGACTTTATGTCAAAAATGCTTAAAAAAGACAAAGAAATCATACAGTAAGAAAAGGGCCAACTCATCAAGAAGATAGAACAGTTGCTCTGCACTGACAACCCAGAGCCTGCTTGGGATTCTCTCTCTCTTTCTCTCTTGGCCCCTCCCAGTTTGTTCTCTCTCTCTCTCTCTCTTTGTCTCTCTCTCAAAATGGGTAAATAGACATTTAAGAAAGATAAAGTGGTAGGTGAGGGGAGCTGGGTGGCTCAGTCAGTTCAGTGTCTGACTCTTGGTTTTGGCTCAAGTCATGACTCATAATTTTGTGAGTTCAAGCCCTGCATTGGGCTCTGAGCTGACAGCATGGAGCCTGCTGGGATTCTCTCTCTCCTTCTCTCTGCCTCTCCCCTGTTTGTGCTCTATCTCTTTCTCTCTCAAAATGGCTAAATAAACATTAAAAAAGGAAGGTACAACTGGAAGTATAAATGCACCCAGCATTGGAGTACTTAAATATATTAAGTGAAGGGAGAACAGACAACAGTAAAATAATAGTAAAAACCTTTAGTACTCCACTTCAACAAAATGTAGATCATTTAGACAGAAAATTAAAAAAGGAAATGTTGGACTTGAACCATGTTTTAGTAGAAATAAAACTGACAGGAATATCCAGAACAGTCCACCCAACAGCAGCAGAATATGCATTCTTTTCAAGTTCACTTGGGACATTCTCCAGGATAAGACCATAAGATAGGCCACAAAACAACTCTTGGCAAATTCAAGATCATACCAAGTATCTTTTCTGACCATGTGGTATGAAACTAGAAATCATAACAGGAAGAAAGCTGGACATTTTTCAAATATGTGTATATTAAACAACATACTCCTGAAAAATCAGTGGGTCAAAGAAGAAATCAAAATGGAAGTAAAAAGTATCTTGAAACAAATGAAAATGGAAAGATGGCATATTAAAACTGATAGGATGCTGAAAATGCAATTCTAAGAGGGAAGTTTATAGTGATGCTTACATTTAAAAAAAGTGGCAAATAAAAAACTAGAAGAAAAATAAACTAAAATCAAAGTTAGAAGAAGGAAGGAAATAAGAAAGAGCAGAACAAAATGAAATATAAACCAGAAAAACAATAGAAATGATTAACAAAATCTATTTTTTTAAAGATAAACATTGGCAAAACTTTTGCTAGACTAAGAAAGAGAGATGATTAAAAAAAGTTTTTTTCACAAAAACAGACACATAGACTAATGGATTGGAATAGAGAACCCAGAACTGGACTCACAAATGTATGGCCAATTAATCTTTGACAAAGCAGGTAAGAGGAACCAATGGAACAAAGACAGCCTCTTTAACAAGTGGTGCTGGGAGAACTGGACAGCAACATGCAGAAGAATGAAAACAGACCACTCTCTTATACCATACACAAAAATAAACTCAAAATGGATGAAGGACCTGAACGTGAGACAGGAAACCATCAAAACCCTAAAGAAGAAAGCAAGAAACAGCCTCCTTGACCTCAACCGCAGCAATTTCCTACTCATCACATCTACAAAGGCAAGGAAATCAAGAGCAAAAATGAACTATTGGGACCTCATCAAGATAAAAAGCTTCTGTACTGCAAAGGAAACAATCAAGAAAACTAATAGGCAACTGATGGAATGGGAAAAGATAGTTGCAAATGACATAAAGGGCTAGTATCCAAAATCTACAAGGAACTCACCAAACTCCACACCTAAAAAATGAATAATCCAGTGAAGAAATTGGCAGAAGACATGAATAGACACTTCTCCAAAGAGGACATCCAGATAGCCAACAGATATATGAAATGATGCTCAGTGTCACTCATCATCAGGGAAATACAAATCAAAACCACACTGAGATACCACCTCATGCCAGTCAGAGTGGCTAAAATGAACAAATATGGAGACTATAGATGCTGGAGAGGATGTGGAGAAACAGGCACCCTCCTACACTGTTGGTGGGAATGTAAACTGGTGCAGCTGCTCTGGAAAACAGTGTGGA
>NC_043710.1:87187675-87192735 GCF_006229205.1 Suricata suricatta | reverse complement strand
AAGAAGATGTGGTATATATATATATATATATATATATATATATATGTTTATATGGAATACCACATGGCAGTAAGAAAGAATGAAATATGGCCATTTGTAGCAAAGTGGATGGACCTTGAGAGTGTCATGCTAAGTGAAATAAGTCAGGCAGAGAAGAACAGATAACATATGTTTTCACTCACAGGTCTCACAGGATAAACTTAACAAAGGACCATGGGGAGGAGAAGGGGGGAAAAGAGTAAGGGAGAGGGAGGGAGGAAAATAATGAGAAACTCGTGAATCCTGAAAACAAACCAAGGGCTGAAGAGGGAGGGGGTCAGGGGAAGTGGGGTGATGGTCATGGAGGAGGACACTTGTGGGGAAGAGCACTGGGTATTATATGGAAACCAACTTGACAATAAAGTGTAAACGAATAAAATAAAAGTATTAAGAAACCTAAAGATTTTTATATTTATTTTTGAGAGAAAGAGAAAGAGAGCATGAACAGGGGAGGGGCAGAGAGAGAGGGAGACACAGAATCTGAAGCAGTCTCTAGGCTCTGAGCTGTCAGATCATTAAAATGAAAAATGAAAGCAGAGACATCACAAGTGTTACTACAGAAATACAAAGGATTGTAAGAGACTACTATGAATAATTACAAGTCAACAAATTAAATGTTCTCACAGTAATGGATAAATTCCTAGAAACATACAACCTACCAACACTGAATCATGGAAAAATAGAAAATGTGAACAGATCAATAATTAGTAAGAAGATTGAATCTGTAATAAAAAATCTCCCATCACAGCAAATCTCAGGACCAGATGGTTTCACTGGTGAATTTTACCAAACACTTAAAGAATTAATGCCAAGTCTTCTCAACTTAAAAAAAATTGAATAGAAGAGAGTATATCTAAGCTCATTTTACAGGGTGAATGTTTCCCACATACCAAAGCCAGATAGAGATACAAGAGAAGAAAACTATAGAGCAATATCCCTGAATGAATATAGTTGTAAAAATTCTCAACCAAGTATTTAAAAAAATTTTTAACATTTATTTATTATTGAGAGACAGAGAGAGACAAAGCGTGAGCAGGGGAAGGGCAGAGAGAGAAGGAGACACAAAATTAAAGCAGGCTCTAGGCTCTGAGCTGTCAGCACAGAGCCCGACGTGGGGCTTGAACTCATGAACGGCAAGATCATGACCTGAGCTGAAGTAGGCTGCTTAACTGACTGAACCACTCAGATGCCCCAGCAAAGTATTAACAACCCAAATTTAGCACTTTGTTAAAAAGATATATACCATGATCTAGAAGAACTCATCTTTGGGATGCAAAGATTGTTTAGCCTATGCAAAAAATAAATGTAATATACCACATTAATAGAACAAAATATAAATCGTATGATTTTTATCTCAATAGATGAAAAAGCATTTGACAAAATACACTGTGGAAACAGTATGGTGGTTTCTCAAAAAATCTAAAAATAGAACTATAATAAGATCCAGTGATTGTACTTCTGGGTATATACCCAAAGGAAGTGAAAAGCGAATCTGGAAGAGAATCTGCACCCCCACGTCCATTGCAGTATTATTCACAATGGCTAAGATATGGAAACAACCTGTGTGTTCATAAACATATAAACGAATAAAGTAAATATTGTTTAAGTGCACAATGGAATATTATTCAGCCATGAGAGAGAAGGAAATTCATCCATTTGCAACAACATATATAAGCCTTGAGGGAATTATGCTAGGTAAAACAAGTCAGACAGAGAAAGAACAAATACTGTATGGTATGCTTTAAATGTGAAGTCTACAAAAGGTAAACTCAGCAACAGTAGAGTGGTAGTTATAAGGGAGATGGTGGGTAAGGGAAATGGAAAGATGTTGGTGAATGGGTATAAATTTCCAGTTCTAAGATGAACTGGGGATCTATTGTACAGCATGGTGATTATAGTTAATAATACTGTATTATATATTGGAAAAGAAATCTTAAATATGCTCAACACTAAAAGGAGATACGAACCATGTGACATGATGGAGGTGTTAGCTAATGCTATGGTGGTGATTATTTTACAGTATATAAATCTATCTGTTCAATATGTGTATACCCTAAACTTACCCAATACTACTTTTTTATGTTTAACATTTTTGAGAGAGAGAGAGAGAGCACAAGTGGGAGAGGGACAGAGAAAGAGGGAGACCCAGAATCCGAAGCAGGCTCCATGCTCTGGGCTGTCAGCACAGAGCCCGACGTGGGGCTCAAATTCACGAACCATGAGATCATGACCTGAGCTGAAGTCAGACACTTAACCGACTGAGCCACCCAGGTGTCCCAAACACACACAATATTATATGTCAATTATAACTTAGTAAGCCTGGATTAAATAAAAATAAAAACAAATGTGTTAGACATACTACAAAACAAAAAAATGTAGCAACTTACATCCAAGACATAAAGCAATCAAAAGAGACTGATCCGGATATTTTATTTAGCAGATACAGAATTCAAGAATGTAAAAAAAGAATATATGATAATAATGGATAGGTAAATAGGAAATTTTAGAAGAGGAACTAGAAGTATAAAAAAAGAATAAAATGAACATTCTAGAATTAAAAATATGGTAAAATAAAATTTTACAATAAAGAATTCACTTAATGAGCTTAAGCATATACTGTCAATGACAAAAGAAAAACAGAATAAAGTGTTAGTATACTTAAAAGTATATCAGTAAAAATTATCCAATTAAAGGAACAAAATATTTTTTAAAGGAAAACAAAGCCTCAGACATGTCAGAGACCATGGCAAAATTTTAATATTCATGTAATTGGACTCTCAGAAGGAGAGGAGAGAGTGCAGAAAAACTATTTGAATAAACAAAGAGTGAAAATTTTTCATTTGGTAAAAACATAAATTACAGATTCAAGAAGCTCTCAAAACTCTGATGATAAAGACCAAGAAAAGCACAGCTATACACATCAAAGACAAATTATTAAAAACCAAAATTTCAAAGAAAAGTTGAAAGTTCAAAGCAACCAGAGAAAAAGTCATAGTATTCAGAGAACAATGATTGATAAGATGTCTACAAAATGATCACTGGAAGTGGCACCTGGGTGGCTCAGTCAATTAAGTCTCTGACTTCTGCTCAGTAACCATGAGGTTCCTGAGTTCAAGTCCCACACAGGGGACCTGCTACCAGTGTGGAGCCTGCTTCAGATTCTCTGCCTCCCTCTCTCTCTGCTCCTCCCTTGCTCCCTCTCTTTCTCTCTTTCTCAAAAATAAATAAATTGGAAAAAAATTTTTTTAATTGTCATTGGAAACAATGAAAGCCAGAAGGTAGAAAAAAATGACATTTTTCAAATGCAGAAAGCAAAACCTGTCAAACTAGAATTTTACATTCAGTTAAAATATCCTTTAAAAATGAAAATACAATAAACATTATTTTCAGATAAAGAAAAACTAGAGAATTTATCACCAGCAGATCTGCATGACAAAATTACTAAATGAAGTTTCTCCGGCTGAGAGAAAATTACATCTTATGGAAAGCCGGATTTTCAGCAAGAATTGGAGTACATAGGGGTGTTAAATATTTAAGTAAATATAAAAGTTTGATCTACAACTTTTAAAAGGTTCATGCCACTATGTAAGCAAGAATTATTACACATTGTAGGGCTAATGACATATGTAGATATAATATATATGACAAAGCAAAAAGGGCTAGCAGCTTGTAAATACATCCATATAGTGGCAAGGTTTTTACATTTTATATCATGTGATCCAATATTAACTCTAAGTATGTGGTGAAAAGTTAAAGATTATTGAGAGATAGAGACAGAGCATGAACGGGGTAGGGGCAGAGAGAGAAGGAGACACAGAATCCCAAGCAGGCTCCAGACTCTGAGCTGTCAGCACAGAGTCCGATGTGGGCAAAACCCCAAGAACCGTGAAATCATGACCTGAGCCGAAGTTGGATTTAACCGACTGAGCCACCCAGCTATACCAAGACATGCTCTTTAAATGTGAAGATACAGATGGGTTGAAAGAAAGTGAATGGATAAAGATATACAAAGAGTAGGCATAAGACTGTTGGTGCAGCTACATTAATATCAGGTAAAGTAGATTTCAAAGCAAGGAGGATAACCAGAGATGAAACAACACATTTTGTAATGATTAAATAATCAATTCATACATACCACAATGTTTAACAATTATAAAGGGTTATGCACGTAATAGTCAAGCTTTAAAATGCATAAATACAATATTCGTAGAATTTAAGGGAGATACAGAAAAATCCACAATATCACACGATGACCTTAACATCCTTCTCTCAGGTATTGGTAAAACTATTTGACTCCTCCCAGATTACTGAAAATGTAGACTATCTGAACAACACAGTCAACAATCTTGATCTAATTAATATGCATAAACTCCTATTTCCAGATAACACTCTTTACAAGTACACATGATGTGTTCCCCAAAATAGACTATATATTGGGCCATAAATCAAATCTCATTAGTTTAAAAAGATTGAAATCATACAGAGCATGTTATTTATAATGGAATTAAATTATAAACCAATAACAAGATAGAAAACTTAGACATTTGTTAATTAAACAAATCATTTCTAAATAATTCATGAGTCAAAGAAGAAATCACATAGAACATTAGAAAATATAACTAAATGATCATAAAAATACAATACCTTAGAATTTGTTCCTAAAGCAGTACCTAGAATGTAATTTATAACATTAAAATGCTTCTATTAGAAAAAAAAAGAGATATAATATCAATGGTCTAAGATTGTTTCTTAAGAAGGTAGAAAAAGTTCAAAGTAAACCCAAAATATGTGTAAGAAGGGAAATAATAGATAAGAGCATAAATCAATGAAAGAGAAAATGACAGATAGAGAAAACAAAGCCAAAATTTGGTTCTAAGAAGAAAAGCAACAAAATTGATAAACTTCTAGCCAGAATTATCAAGAAGAAAAGAAAAAACAAGAGGATTACAGGGATATATATATATACATATATACACATACACACACACACAAAACAAACATATATACATACAAACATGTAA
>NC_043710.1:87186347-87187575 GCF_006229205.1 Suricata suricatta | reverse complement strand
GGAAAACAGTGTGGAGGTTCCTCAAAAAACTATCCATTGAACTCCCTTTTGACCCAGCAATAGCACTGCTAGGGATTTACCCAAGGGATACAGAAATGCTGATGCATAGGGGCACATGTACCCCAATGTTCATAGCAGCAATGTCAACAATAGCCCAAACATGGAAAAAGCCTAAATGTCCATCACCTGATGAGTGGATCAAGAAGATGTGGTACAATGGAGTACTACATGGCAATGAGAAAGAATGAAATATGGCCATTTGTAGGAAAGTGGATGGACCTTGAGGGTGTCATGCTAAGCGAAATAAGTCAGGTGGAGAAGGACAGATACCATATGTTTGCACTCATAGGTCTAACAGGAGAACAGGAGAAACCTAATGGAGGACCAGGGGGAGGGGAAGAGGGAAAGAGAGTTGGGGAGAGAGAAGGATGCAAAATTTGAGAGACTATTGAATGCTGAAAAGGAACTGAGGCTTGAAGGGGAAGGGGGAGGGGGGGAAAAGAGGTGGTGGTGATGGAGGAGGGCACTTTTGGGGAAGAGCACTGGGTGTTGTATGTAAACCAATTTGACAATGAACTATTAAAAAAAAAGATATAAAAAAAAACCAAAGTGAAACATACTAAGAAAAAGAGAGAGAATATATATGAAAGTTAACATGGTGTGTAAATAGGTACTCAATAAAATTTCCCTTTTATTTTCTGAGTTTATGAAAAATGGCGTTCTTTCTTTCTTTAAATGTTCAGAGAAATTGCCACTGAACCAATCTGGATCTGGAGGGTTCTTTGTGGAATAGTAAATTTAATTGCTTTAATAGATAAGGGCTATTAAAATTTTCTATTTTAATAAAAATTGAAAAATAGTGGCATCAACTTGTGTTTTTAAAATACTTGTTTCCTTCAACTAACTTGTTGATTTTAATGATATCAGTTATTTATAATATTCCCTTATTATTTATATGACATTTTATGTTTGATACATATATAATACATATTATAATAGTATATTATAATATACATCATATATCATTTATTACATGTTTGTATGTATATATGTTTGTTTTGTGTGTGTGTGTATGTGTATATATGTATATATATATATCCCTGTAATCCTCTTGTTTTTTCTTTTCTTCTTGATAATTCTGGCTAGAAGTTTATCAATTTTGTTGCTTTTCTTCTTAGAACCAAATTTTGGCTTTGTTTTCTCTATCTGTCATTTTCTCTTTCATTGA
>NC_043710.1:87184510-87186247 GCF_006229205.1 Suricata suricatta | reverse complement strand
CATCTATAGTCTCTTGATTTGTTCATTTTAGCCACTCTGACTGGCATGAGGTGGTATCTCAGTGTGGTTTTGATTTGTGTTTCCCTGATGATGAGTGATGTTGAGCATCGTTTCATGTGCCTGTAGGCCATCTCGATGTCCTCTTTGGAGAAGAGCCTGTACATGTTTTCTGCCCATTTCTTCACTGGGTTATTTGTTTTGTGGGTGTGAAGTTTGGTGAGTTCCTTGTATATTTTAGATACTAGCCCTTTATCTGATATGTCATTTACAACTATCTTTTCCCATTCCATCAGTTGCCTATTAGTCTTCTTGATTGTTTCCTTTGCAGTGCAGAAGCTTTTTATCTTGATGAAGTCCCAAGAGTTCAGTTTTGCTTTCATTTCCCTTGCCTTTGGTGATGTGTTGAGGAGGAAATTGCTGCGGTGGAGGTCTAGGAGGTTTTTCCCTACTTTCTCCTCGAGGGTTTTGATGGTTTCCTGTCTCATTCAAAATTTAACAGAGCACCTACTAGAACTAGAAGGGAAGCAGCAAGAGCACCCCAAATCCAGCATATGAAAAGAAATAATAAAGATCAGGGCTGAAATAAACAATATAGAGTCCAAAAGAACAGTTGAGCAGATCAATGAAACCAAGAGTTGGTTCTCTGAAAAAATAAGCAAAATCAATAAACCTCTAGCCATGCTCCTCAGAAAAAGAAGAGAGAGCACCCAGATAGACAAAATCATGAATGAAAAATGATCTATTACAACCAATCCCTTAGAAATACAAGCAATCATCAGAGATTGCTATGAGAAATTATATGCCAACAAACTGGACAACGCAGAAGAAATGGACAAATTCCTAAATACACATGCACTGCCAAAATTCAAATGGAAAGAGATAGAAAGCATGAATAGACCAATAACCAGTGAAGAAATCAAATCCGTTATCAAAAATCTCCCAGCGAATAAGAGCCCAGGGCCAGATGGCTTCCCAGGGGAATTCTACCAGATATTAAAAGCAGAGCTCATACCCAATTCTTCTCAAACTATTCCAAAAAATAGAAATAGAAGGAAAACTTTCAAATTTATTCTACAAAGCCAGCATCACCTTGATACCCAAACCAGACAGAGACCCAGCTAAAAAAAAAAGAACTACAGACCAATATCCTTAATGAGTACAGAATGCAAAAATACTCAACAAGATACTAGCAAATCGAATTCAACAGCATATAAAAAGAATTCTCCATCATGATCAAGTGGGATTCATTCCTGGGTACAGGGCCTGTTCAATATTCGCAAATCCATCAATGTGATCCATCACATTAACAAAAGAAAGGATAAAAGCCTTATGATCCTGTCAATAGATGCAGAAAAAGCATTTGACAAAATACAGCATCCTTTCTTAATAAAAACCCTTGAGAAAGTCAGAATAGAAGGAACTTAACTAAACATTATAAAAGCCATTTATGAAAAGCCCACAGCCAATATCATCCTCAATGGGGAAAAACTGAGAGCTTTCCCCCTGAGATAAGGAACACGACAGGGGTGTCCACTCTCACCACTGCTGTTTAACATAGTGCTGGAAGTTCTGGCATCAGCAATCAGACAACAAAAGGAAATAAAAGGCATCAGAATTGCAAAGAAGAAGTCAAACTCTCACTTTTCGCAGATGACATGATACTCTACAGGGAAAACCCAATCGACTCCACCAGAAGCCTTCTAGAACTGATCAATGAATTCAGTAAAGTCGCAGGGT
>NC_043710.1:87179175-87184410 GCF_006229205.1 Suricata suricatta | reverse complement strand
GAAGCAGCCGAAAGAGAAATCAAGAAACTGATCCCATTCACGATTGCACAAAAAACCATAAGATAACTGGGAGTAAACCTAACCAAGGATGTAAAAGACCTATATGATGAAAACTATAGAAAACTTATGAAAGAGATTGAAGAAGACACCAAGAAATGGAAAAACATTCCCTGTTCATGGATCGGAAGAATAAACATTGTGAAAATGTCATTACGACCCAAAGCAATCTACACATTCAATGCAATCCCCATCAAAATTGCACCAGCAGTCTTCTCAAAGCTAGAACAAACTATCCTCAAATTCGTATGGAACCACAAAAGACCCCGAATAGCCAAAGTCATATTGAAGAAGAAAACCAAAACGGGAGGCATCACAATCCCAGACTTTAGCCTCATATATATTCTCTTGTCTTACTCTGTAAATATTCCTATGAGGTAGGTCATACATCATCCCCATTTTATATATGAGGAAATAGCCTTAAAGAGGTTATGTAAATTACCTCAGTTCTCATAGTTAATAAAGGGAATAGCCCAGACTTGACCTCAAGGAAATTTTACTTTGAAATCTGTTCTCCACAAACATGCTACCTTGCTTTCCCTGTGGTTCACCATTATGCTTTCCATAATATATTGTCTGACACAGTAGGCTCATGGTGCATATTTGTTACGTGAATGAACAATGAACACAGCTAAAATCTTTTGGTAAGGATATATTTATCTTATGATTTGAAAGACAAGAACGTAATACACAAAGACCCTAATACCCAATGACAGCCTTGGATTCTCTTTCATGACTAACTCTTGTTTCTTGACATTTAAAAATAATATCTAGGCTCCAGATTCTTTGGTTCCTTGTACCTTAAATGTCTTTTCCCTTCCGTCAGCTTATCCTCAGAGCATGAAAATGTCTATCTGCTTCTAGGATAGTCTGAAATAGTCTGAATCTTGGCATGGAAGCCACACTTAGGAAACGTTGATCTAGTCATTTGGAGTTTGATCATGGAGGAGAGTGGGGAGCTATGTGTTAACAGTGGATCCACTCACTCTAAAATTTATCTTTGTTATTTAAGGTAAAAAGGCGGTGAATAAAATATAGCTCTTTACCAATTTGGTGAGTGTAAGATTAGAAAAGTGCCATTTATAAGAGTGAGATATTTTTACATGTCATTGGTTAAAATCTCTGTTTCTGGGAATCTCTTGCTCTTCCTGTGGGCCTTATAAATTGCAACTACAACTCATTACTTTGTGTTTATGTTACAGCAATAGAGGTGCCAAGTGTCAGTGAAATGAAAGAGCTGAAAAAATTGATGAGCTAAGCATGATGCCACTGTAAATAGGAAAAACTGTAGGTTTCTGACTGAAAAAAAAATCAATTTAGTTAGCTACTTAAAAATAGGAAGGAATCTATATCACCAAACAGGCAATACTTGGGAATTGTTTTTAAGTCACTCACTGGGATTTCATTTTTAGGGGGTTGGGAGGGAAGGACTGGATGGCAAACAGTTTTTTTTTTTATTTTATTGAGGAGTAATTTATATATCACAAAATTCAATTCACAGTTAGAAGATTTTTTTTAAGTTTACCAAATTGTACAACCATCAGTGCAATCCAGTGTTAGAACAGTTTTATTGCCTGATAAGAGCCTTCATGCCCCTTGATTATAAATTCCCATTTTTATCTTAGCCAGAGGCAGTCACTAATCTCCATCTCTATGAATTTACTAATTCAGGACATTTAGCATAAATGGAATTATACAATATGTGGTCCTTTGTATCTAGTTTCATGTTTCAAACTTAGCATCATGTGTTTGAGATTCACCCACACTGTAACATGGATTTGTATTTCATTCTTTTTATTGCTGAATAGTTTTCTACCCCATGGATACACTGCATTTGGTTTATCCATTCACCCTAGTAGATTCTTAGGTTACTTCCATGTTTCACTATCATGGATAATGTCGTACACTGGAATTTAACATTGTTGCTTTGTTCCCAGACTAGAAAGTCAATGAAGCTCAAATAAACTTATAAATGCAGGTAAATAGGTACTCCATTTGTTTTTTTTTACACAATTTATTTTTTTAACATACGCAATTATTTTCCATCATTTACAATACAGTAGTTACAATGATACTCCAAACAGAAAAGCAAAGTAAAAAATCAAAACCCCCACTTCTGTTTCATGTAATTAGACTTATACAGAAATTAGAAGGTTAGGTACCAACCAGTTAATCACCTAATTTCACAGCTATCTGAAGTGGGCAAGTAATAAATTGTATCATGTATCTTGAATGTATCATAGATAAGCTGCTAGGTACTCCATTTGGACAAGTGGTTCACTAGAAATGAAAATGCTTTATACAATCAACATTCAACATATGTATATTGAGTGCTTACTATGTCCGTACTAAATACTACTTGATATTCCAGGGAATACACTTAAGGTAGAAATAGTCATTGGGGCACCTGAGTGGCTCAGTCAACTAAGCATCTATCTCTGGCTCAGGTCATGATCTCATAGTTAGTGGGTCTGAGCCCTGTACCATGCTCTGACTAATAGTGCAGAGACTGGAGCCTGCTTCAGATGCTGTGTCTCCCCCTCTCTCCGACTCTTCCCCACTTGCATGCTCCTTCTCTCTCTCTCTCTCTCTCTCTCTCTCTGTCAAAAATAAATAAATGTTAAAAAATTTTTTTAAAAAAACGAATGGTCATTATTGGGGCAGCTGGGTGGCTCAACAGGTTAGGCATTTGATTCTTGAATTCAGCTTAAGTCATGATCTCATGATTCATGAGTTCAAGCCATGCTTTGGGCTCCATGCTGATGGTGTGAAGCCTGCTTGGGATTCTCTCTCTCCTTCCCTCTCTCTCTCTGCCCCTATCTTGCTTGAGCTCTCTTTCTCAAAAGAAATGAATAAACATTCAAAAAAAGAGAAATGGTCTTTATTCATTACAAATCTTCATTCTATTTGGGGAGACAGATAATAAGAAAAGAGAAAAAGAAAGGGAAGTACGGAAGGAAGAGAAGGGAGGGAGGGAAGGAGGGCAGGAGGGAGGAAGGGAGGGAGGAGGAAAGAAGGAAGGAAGAAAAGGAGGAACAAAAGGAGGGGGAAGGAAGGAAAAATCTAAAGGAGGCAATGAAATTAATTAAGACTGAGTCAGTGTATACTTTAGATTGAGTGGTCAAGGAAGGCCTCCTTGAGGAAGTAATGTTTGAGCTACAGTCTGAGTCATTTAAAGGAGTAAGCATGGAATAATCAAAGGGAAGGGTGGTGTGAGTAGAGGAAACAGTTAGGGTAAAGGCTATAAAAAGGAATGAGCTCATCTTGTTTGAATAATAATATGAAGGCAGCTAGATTTCAGTGTAAAGGGCTAGAAGAAAAATTGTAAGAAGTGTGAGAGGTAGGTGGGGACCCAAATTACATGGAGTTTTGTAAGACAGCATTAGGAATCTGGATTATATTATAAATTCAGATGGAGACATTGGAACATTTCAGGCAAGAGACTGCCATGATATTCTTTAAGTTGTTTAAAATTGCATTTCTATCTTGTATGTAGATAATGAACAGCAGCAAGCAAAGGTGGAGGCCTGACCAATTAGGGGTTACTGCAGTAGTGTGGGGGAGAAATGGAAATGGACTGGATAAAGGTGATGAGAGTTTCAGATAAGTTTTGGAAGTAGAAAGAACTTGAATATCACAATATGGGAGTCAGTGGATTCAGTGAATAAAAGAGTTAAGAATAACTTCTAGTTTTAAAGCTTGAGTAATTGTTTGGAGAATGGTGGCATTTGTTTTAATGAGAAATATTGGGGTGAGAAGCAGACTTCCACAGGGGAAGGAAGACAAGGGCAGAATTGAGTTTTGTTTGGTCACTTTGTGTTTCAGATAGCTATTATGTGTCTGTGTGGAGGCATCAAACAGGCAGTTGAAATATGCACCTGAATTAGGGAGAGATCAAGGTTGAAGATATAGATTTGAGAATCACTGGCAGATAGAGGGTATTTAACACTCTGGGAGACAAGGCAGATAACAAGAGAAGGGGAAGCAAGATGGGGCCCAGATCGTCATGTAGAGTTGATGGTCTTTCCCTTTTTCTAAGGGAGCCTATTTACAAAAGGTCACAAAGTCCCACTCTCATTTACCATGGTCCTCCTTGTAACACAATTTTCTTAGAAAAATCCAATATAATTGGATTAGTTCTTTTACAGTCTAAGATAATTAACCATTTTCTTAATTGGTTAGGGGTAAATGATTGGGGTTCTCCCTCAAGCTATGTGATGCCAGCTATGATAATTTCTAGGGCCCCCACGTGAGAAACTTCAGTGCATATATGCTAAAACCTAACTCACGGCCATGAAGGCAATGCTGATCTGGATTGTGTGATGAAACTGGATGCAGACAGATGGTCTTGCCTCTCCTTCTCAGGTTTGCTGCTGTCTACTCCACAAGCTACCTCATCGTTAATTAATTAGTAGATCTTTAATTTTTCTTAAGTATTTATTTATTTATTTATTTATTTATTTATTTATTTATTTTTGAGAAACAGAGAGTGAGTGCAAGCAGGGGAGGGGCAGAGAGAGAGACAGAGGATCTGAAGCAGGGTCTGCATGGACAGCAGAGAGTCCTATGTGGGGCTCCATCTTATGAACTATGAGATCATGACCTGAACTGAAGGCAGACACTTAATTGACTGAGCCACCCATGTGACCCAGTTGGTCTGTTAACTGGGTCATGTATTTTTTCCATTCACTTTTTAAAATTAATTCACTAATTAATTGATTGATAAACATAGTAAAATAGACATAGCATAGCATTCACCATTTTTACCATTTTTAAGAGTACAGTTTCATGGCATTAAATATAGTCCTACTATTGCACAACCATTACTACCACCATCCAGCTCCCGAAAGTTATTACCTTCCCAAACTGAAAGTCCATATCCATTAAATCATAACTCTCCATTCTTCTCTCTTCCCAGCCCCTGAATACCATCCTCCTACTTTCTTTCTCTGTGATTTTTTGATCTCATATAAATGGAATCATATTTGCTGTTTTGTGACTACTGTATTTCACTAGTTTAATGTCTTCAAGGTTTGTCCATGTCGTAATGTGTGTCAGAATTTCCTTTCTATTTGTTTCTGCTCATTTTAATGAAGACTGTATTCCTGTGGTTAAAAGTACATGCTTGAAGCCCATTCTTCTATTTACTAGCTATATGATCTTGAGGAAGTTACCTGT